>NC_134279.1:62886010-63187374 GCF_949628215.1 Phalacrocorax aristotelis | reverse complement strand
TAGAACATGTTGCCCAGAGAGGTGATAGATGCTCCATCTAATATTAAAGTTAGGGGGATTGGACTAGATGTTCTTTAAATGTCCCTTCCAACCCAAACTATTCTATTCTATGATTATATGATTGTGTGATAAATGGACAAAGGTACTTTTTTTCTGCATAGTATCACTTTTAAAACAAAGCTCAAAGGTAGATATCCCAAAGTGCTACTTAACCCTATCTACTCCTGCAGGTATTTAAATATCCGCTAGAATATATTCCTGGACAGCAATATGTTTGCCTCTAGCTTTATTAGAAGCGCTGAGCAGAAGAAACAGTTGGGAGATTCATGCTTTGTGTACCAATTATTCATATTAGAGTCACAGAATTATAGAATATCTGAATTTGGAAGGGACTCATAAAGATCATCAAGTCCAACTCCCTACTCCTTGCACCACTACCTAAAAGTAAACCATACGACCAAAAGCATTGTCCAGACTCTCAAGCCTAGTGAGCCAAAGTTTGGTTTTCCTGGGTGAACTGCATCACTCCATAGCTACAGAGTCATTTCTAGCAGGGTAGAAGAGCTTGCAAAAAACAGACCATGAGATCATTCCTTTGCCCTGCTCTCCTACTGTCGCATGAAGCCCAGTAGCTATGGAGTTCTCCTGGCAGGTCGGAATGTACTGTTAATACCTCATGAGGGACAGTTACTGTCCACGTCCCAACTCAGGGAGCATGGTAACACATGCTTGAATCTTCCATCTCTAGTGGGGCTAATGTTCTGTCTGTGCAAACAGTCATGACCCATAATAAGTTATACAACTTGATTATTTTAAACCTCATGAGAAATGTTTTCTGTTTCTGTTTCTCTGTTGTTACTGGAAAACTGTTCCAGAACCACTGTCATCTGGAAGGTATGAATTTTGAATAAGTCTTGTTATGAGTTTATTCCATGGCCACACCTTTTCCTCTGTGAACTTTGCCCATTAGCTTAAACAGCTCTTCTATCTCTAATGTTTAACTTTGTGATGCGTTTATATAGAGAAAACACATCTCTTCTTGGCCTTTCTTCTAAGAGATTCAGGAAGCCAATTCTTTTAGTCTTCCCTGTAAAACAGGCTATCCAAACTTCTGATCATACTGGTTGCTTCCCTTTCTTCTTGCTCCAGATAGCGTGATTGTTCTTGAACAGGAGTGACCAGAATTGTGATGGCGTATTTGAATGAAAATTTTGAAAGTATCTTATATAAAAGTCATGAATACTTACCTACCAAAAGTGTTTCACATAATACCTTTCTAAGATGACTTTACCTTTCCATGTGAGCAGGTTGTACTACTGATTATTAGTTGTAACAAATTTATGTCCCTTCTCGCATTTCCATCTCAGAGGTTCACATGCCTAATGTAAATTCATGTATGTAGGTCCTGTAAGTTCCTACATGTATAACCTTGCATTTTTGCATTACTTATTTTCACCCAAATTCTATTCCTAAGGTTCTCAGGGCGTGGCACTGGGATTCTTTCTGGCCTTTTGTAGGACCACCTCAATTCAATTTCAGTAGCACCATTTCAAATAAAACAAAGCAAAACCTGTTTTAAACTACACTGGACCCAATTTGTCATTTTGTTACTCCTTTTCTGAGTCACTGTAACTCTATGGAGTTCAACTGAATTATGGAAGCCTAAATTTGGATTAGCACATGAAGCAGACCTTGCAATGTCCACCTCCCTAACTGCAAGTCTTGCTTATTTTCTCTTAAAAGGCAAATTTTTCATGAAGTCAGAGAGTGTACATTTATTATTTGAATAAATAGAACCTATCATACTGAAGTAATAAGATTCTGCATTTTTCCAGAATTAAATTCTGGACGAATGTTGTTTCTAGCTTAGATATAGTGCAGTTAACCTGAAGGATAATTTCTGTTGTTTTGTAGTCTAGGATTAGCACAGAATAAAGGTCCTATAATAACTATTCATAACTGTATCAAAGATATTTCATCAGTCTGAAGTAATTTACTGAAAGTCAGAAGCCTGATTAGACTAGTCTCTGATTTAAGTACAATAGATAGAGAGAGTAGAAAGCCTGTGATATTACAAAAATTTCCCTCAATGATTTTGAGAAGGGTGGGTTGAGTGGGAGCTTGTTAGAAGAAATGACTGACCTTGGTGCTTATGAAGGAACATACAATTGGTTAATCAAAGGTTAATGTAAAAAAGAAATTGCAATTAGAGATCTCTGAAACTATCAGAAAAATACAACATTTCAACAAGGTAACAATGATCTTAAAATAACACAGATTTGAAATCCTTTTCTGACAGGGAATTTTAAAACAGCTCTCAGGTTTTCAAAATGTCAGGTCATTCTAAAACGCTTCTGAGGTCCCAAAGTTGCCCTGAATCCTAAGAACCTACTGGGCGGGTCCAGACGGAGTCTAGGGGCAGCAGCTCCTCGTACTTCTGAGACACAAAGAATTTCTCTTTTTGTGAGAAGTGTGCTGATGTACATGCAGCAATACAATCAGGTATCACAGCATAAATTTGCTGTCTGGTCTTTGTATCCTTTCTCGCTCTCAGTGTACAAGTTCTCATGCCAGTGCAAAGTCCCATCATCATCATCAGTATTTAGAGCTGCTGTAATTAGTCCTGTGCTTGCATTCACAGTCCAAAACCTGACCAGTTGCAGATGGAAGTTCTAATACCTGTTACTGCTCAGTAGTATATTTATTCAGATTTAAGCATAGAGGTAAATTTTCAGCAAACACCCAAATTTTCAGAAGTGTAATTTTCAGAATTAGAATTTGTTGTGACAAAGCTAGTGTAAGTGTGAAATATGAGGCTAGACAGTGATAAACTCTGGACAAAAAGCACACAGCTTGCTTTAAACCAAGGTAAAATTCTATATAACCATGTGATTAGGCTTAATGATTGTTTTCCTGTCTGTTAGCATTGAGAAAGTTCTTCTTTACAGTCTTAGGTAGAAAGTCATGCTGTAGTCCTTTCTGGAGTTTTAAAACTTTGTTTTCATGTTTTATCTGGCAATTAATATAGCAGAATAGCCCAATTTTAAGAAGACCATCTGGCCACTGTTTATCTCTGGTCACATGCTCCAGAAAGGAAAACTGTAAGTAACAGATTTTGTCAAACCAGCTGGAGTAAGCATGATTGATGGAGAGAGTATCACCCCCAATATCTTTGTTTAAAACTTGGAGAACTGTGGTATTTTGCACTACATAAGACAGCTACCATAAGGAGTTAGAGCTGGGCATTCTCAAAGACACTATGGAGGAATCTGGTGATTGAAAACAGGGTGAAAACCCTGTGCAAATCTTTGCATTTCTGCTTATCCAAAGGCAAATACTTCAAAAGGAACCTATGAATAATCTGTGAAGTCTATAAGCAGCTGAACTTCTAACTCTACAGATGTACCATATGTAAAGTTCGATATGGTTTTCAAAACTTACATTGAGATAAATGGCATGAGAATGTCACCAAAACTGGCAAAAGCACTAAGGAGGAAGCAGACTGACTGCAAAGGTATTTAGACACTATGCAATGGAACTGTGCAAGGCAAGAGGCTGTCTTTCCCTCTTGAGAAGGTAAGCAATCCTGGTGAGACAGCATGCTGAGCATGCTGGGGACATTGGTTGGAAAACCCTCCTCGTCCTCCCACCCCTCTAGGCAGAGTGCCACACAGTGGCACTCACCAGCTCCATGGAGACCCCTGGGGGCATTGGTTGCTGTCAGGATTGCTCTTCCGAGGGTCCCCCTCTGGTTCCCCTCATAATCTCTCACATTTTTCATTGATGTCTCCTAGAAATAGTTGTTTTCCCCCTCTTCCCCTTTCCTTTGCACTTTGCTTTTCAGGAGGGCTTGAAGATTTGGCTAGGGCTGGGCTAGTGCCCAGGCTTCAGAGGGAAAATGAGAAATGAAGTGCAATGCAGAGATTCCATATAAATCAGAAGCTAGGCATCTGAGACCCAGCCTAAAGCTAAATAACATGAAAAAAAACGGTGTAAATGGTTTTTCTTTAGTTTTCTTCAGGTATAATACTGGGGGAGAGAAGGAGATTGTAACAATAATAACTACCAAGTTTATATGCAAAATTGATTTTCAGAATTACAGTGTTCTTTTAAGAAATACACCTGAAGTTTGTAGCAGTGTCCCATGAGAGCAGAGACAACTAATTCTCAGCATTCTACATTAAAATAGAACCTTTCACTCCTTTTTATATAAAATTTTAGAATAAAGCTTTTAAATAATTTGAAGGTGAGCTGACAATTCACAGGAAGTAGAGTCCTCACCCCATTTTATATTAAATTTTAGAATAAAGCTTTTAAATAATTTGAAGGTGAGCTGACAATTCACAGAAAGTAGAGTCCTCACCCCATTTTATATTAAATTTTAGAATAAAGCTTTTAAACAGTTTGGAGGTGACAATTCAGAGCAAGAGCTAGGTTCAGAAACAGCAATTTTGTATGAGATTCCCAAGCAGCAGAGAAGATGCCTCTGGAAATATGCAGCTGTTTGGATAAAATGCAAGAAGGAGAGCCCTGACTCCAGGAGCACTGAATACCAGCACCTGCTGTGCAGCTGGCAGCAGGAAGCAATGAGGCCAGGGTTTCAATCACTTCATGGCAGACAGAGTTAGGTATAGGAACTAGTCTAGGAAATGGAGGTATTCTCCGTGGGGAAGATCACAACATAGCTAGGAGGATAAGAAAGAGGAGCAGAGACAATATTTCAGAAATCACTGCAAAATGATCACTCCAATATACAGAAATAAGATCAATTTAAGAAAGATGATTGTTTAGAGTAAGTTCCTCAGAAATTGCCATGACTAAATTTCTCAGAAAAAACCCCGAGTAATATCATACAACTAATTAAAATCTACTTTTTGTTGCTTGAGTTAATATAATTTTACATTTCTGTTCCTACATCCTCTAAAATGAATGGGTCTGTAAACATTAGATTTCAATATTATTTACAGGAAATGTCAAGGACTCCAAGAAAGGAGTTTAGCAGTAAATATGACTTGAAAATAATAATCTGAACTGATTAAATCTGAGATACTTCTCATATAGCAGAATGCGTAAGTAAACACTGCAAACTTTGTCATCATATCTCCTGTCTGTGTCAAACTATTTTCTCTCCAGAGAAGAGAATTATCTCTTTCCTGGATATCAGAGGTGAAACCCTGTCCCACCGACACCAGTGACAAAATACTCCTTGGCTTCAAAGGAACAAAAATACAGTATGTGTCATCCTCATCAACAAAATTTCAGAATTAAACCGACGAAAGACTGACATTTGATTAAACAGCTTTTATTATATTGTTACAAGCCAAACCCAAGAATTTTGTCTGACCTTGACATTGTACAGACAGTGGCACTATTTAATTTCCAACAACCCCATATAGCAGAGACTGAGTTACTCCGGTAGTGCTCTGTACAAGTAAAGGGAACTCTGTGGAAATGATAGCACTGCCTGGACCACAGGCCCAATGTACCTCCTGACTTGTGATAGAGCTTAAGTTTCTGAGGGTTTTCCCTGTGTAGGTAAAATAATCAGTGAGACTACCTAATGCCCTCTAAACCTTAGAGCTGCCCATGGAAAGGATGATATCCTGAAATCAACAGTAATAAAAAGTGAGGGGACATAAGTCAAAATGTATCAAGTAATATAATGTTGTTTTAAAAAAATAAATGACATTTGTATAACCTGCTGAATGATAGATAATCTTATTTAGACTTTTTTCTTCTTTTAGAAAAACTTTATAGAAGATCATAAATGAAATTACGTATTTTCAGAAGCAATAAAAATATATTTTGTCTGTTACAAGTGGTTAGGGCTCTAACATTGGCTGTGTATAAATCCTTTGCATTACTGCTGATACAAATCCTTTGAATCTGCATGAAATAATCTTGAAACATTCTTAGTTCTAATGCCTAAGATTGTCAACCTAGGGTTTGCTTATGTTTCTCAGGTTACTTTTGTTTCTTCAGATGCATCTATAAATTTAATAATACAAGGCTGATTTAATATCCTACAGAACTGTATATGGACTGAAGAATATATGTGCTGCTGTACTGGGTCAAACTGAAGGTCCTCTTAGACCAGCACTCTGTCACTGACAGTGACCTATATTGGATATGTAGAGAAAAAGTTTAAAAATCCAAGGAAGACAAAATCTTTCCCAGGTTTTCTCTCCCAGCTTATGTCAAACAAATAGAAGTTTTTAAGCCATTACTGGACCAAAAGCACCATGTTTGCTAGCCATTGATGGCTCTGTCTCCTGTGAATTTCTCCAGTCCTTTCTCGAAATCACTTTTATTTTCAGCTTTCATAGAATTATGATTATTATAATTGGCAGTTATGTGGCATTGTCCCACAATTTAACAACATTGTAGTAATAATCATAATAAGTGCCTATAATGAATTGTTATGGTGTATTGTTATATTGTTATATAGATAACTAACGGGTATACATATATTGTTAATTATTATTGTTAATTCTTATAATTAAGATCTATAGATGCCATAGTCATTCCCTATTCACCCTCTTTATACTATTCATGATTCAATAATCAGAGTAACATGTACTGTTGTTGTAACTGTTTATTCCTTATAACAGTTTTCCAACACATCGTAAATCATCCTTTCTTCAGGGACTCTTTTCCAAGCTAAAAAATAATGGTTTGTTTATTCTCTTCTCATACAGAAGGGTTCCAAAACCCTGACCATCCATAGTAGCCTTTTCCCACTTCGGCCTTCTGCTATGGGATGGCCAAAACTATATATATTGTTCAAGGAGTGGGCGCATTGGTTTTGTTTTTTTTTTTTCTCTTACTACATATGCTTTTTTTTCCCCCTCCTTTTTGACTACTGCTAACTATAGTGTTATTTTCAGAAAGCTATCCACAATGACTCCAAGACCTCTTTCTTCAGAGGTAGATAATTCAAAGACCACTATGTTATGGGCAGACTTAGTATTTTCTCCCCATGTACAATTCTTTTCACTTATTGTCACCTAATTCTCTCTAGCTGTCATATTCTGTCCATTCATTCAGTATCTTCAGATCTGATTCTCTGCAGTTTTAAATTTAACTGTTATGAGTAATTTTCTGTCATCTAAAAACTCTGTTATCTCATTACTCATCCTTTTTTTCCATACCTTTTATTTCACGTTCATGTTGAACAACATGGAACCCAGCATAGATCTCTGTGCACTCTCTTGGTAACCTCCTTCAAAAATGTATTTAATTCTGCTTATTGAGAAGCTGGAATGAGCACAGGTTGCCCACAGCTTCTAATCAATAGGCTCCTAGACAAAAGTGGGATATGATCTTCTTCAGTTTGATGAATATGGTCCTTTACGTTTGCTTTTTTATAAGTAGAAGAAAATCAAACACCAAATTTAATCTCAGACACAAAATTCCATATCTAACTTGCTTTTTAAAGTTGTAAGAAAAAAAAGAGTTTCCAAAGTCCAATTTGAGTATCCATACATATGGATCTCTTTTTTTTTTATTGCCAGACCCCAGAAGCTGTTTATCATCAGCTAGCCCTAGCCCTAATCTTAAAACCTGTCATCTTTTTAATTTTTTTTTTAGCAGAAATTTATTGACAGAAATTTCTATTCCTTATGTTACTCAGAGCAAACTGCTTAATCTGTTCTAAAGCTACATCTCCATCAGTGATAGATGAGAAGTCAATTAGTGCCATAAAAAATTCTATCTTCCTCTCTGCCTGTCCTTAATATCTGATCTAGGAGTCAGGGAAGAGCTACTCAGAAAAAAATTGGACCATTTTTTTCTCTGATGTTCTTTCCCTGTTAACTGTGGGTTGGAGAATAAGGAAACAAATTCTGTTGGACTCAAAATGCTTGGTACTCTGGGTCCATAAGCACATCAGAAAATATAAAGCTGGTGTGATTTCTAGGAGGTTCAGTGAAGTTGGTCTGGGGATATAACACTGGAAGGGAAGTAAGATTTTATAATGAAGATTCATATATTGGCAAGTGTTTGCATTAAAGTATTCCTTTTCCAGAATTCAAGCTGTAACTTGTCCAGAAATTGACATGTTGGTGTATGTTTAGAGGAACAGAAGTCCTAAGAGTTAGAAAGAATGTTACCTGTTCCTTCCTGAAGCAATTCAGTGAAGGTGTGACACTATTCTGTGGGCTTCAGAGGGGTATCCTGAAACCTTTTCCATAACTAGTGGTCTGTTTTTGATAAGTTTGAAAAAGCTGTGTGTGTAATTTTATTATTCTAGTTTTGCATTTGCTTTCTGCATGGAATACGCACAAACTTTACTCATTTATTTAAAAATCAATATAATATAGAGAGCAAATTGCTTTTATGTCTGTCTTTACGGTGTTATGGCTCACACAGTATTATTGCAGTAAAGGCAGAAATGTTAGCACTGTTTAAATCAAAAGTGAGGATCATAAGTTGTTTATAGACAGCAAGCTCTGCAAACAAAATTAACATTATGGAAAAGAAAACCACATTGATAAAGAACTTTGTCATCTAATCATTCTCTGCAGTTTGTTCAAAACTAGATTTAAAGGTGTTGGTTAATAAGTGGACAATAATTTTTTATTGTACATGATTTGAAGTAATGTGTATTCTGTTTTTCTTGTTTAAAAACTGTTATCTGTTAATAAAGCTAGAAACAGTGATGATACCTGATTCTCATTAAAAATAATAATACCCATCTATTGAAGATTTTTCCTTATACCTATTATGGTTTGCAGAACTGTTTTTTATTGTTCTGAGTCAGTGACCACAGAATGCTTTTCAGGCTTTCCAAGAGTAATGGCTAGGAAAGCCTAGCTCTGTAAGTGTGACATATTAATACCTAAATGTATTTATATTACATTCCTCCAACAATTCATGTGGAATTCGATTACATTGCAAGTAAATAGATTTAATGCTTCAGCAACATACAGGATTTAGTGGACACAGGCCATCACTGATTCTTACTTGCTGTGAGAGGGATGGGAGGTAATGAAGGAAGGTGACCTTTTTCTATGTATTGGCTTCACCTCTCCTTATTTCATGCACTTACTCCCCATGACATATGGATTCAGCAGCCCCTCAAGGGCTGCTTTCTTTGTCACGTTGAGATCTGTCCAGAAAAAAGATACAAAGGTTTTCCTTTCACAACAGTATCCATTGAGGACTTATGCTTTAGGCCTTGATTATCAAGGAGAAAATTCCACGTTCTCCTTAACTGTACTAACACCTTTCCTCTCCCATTAACACAGCAAACACAGAGTGGGCTCTAATACTCCACCCATGTCTGAAGCCCAGCTGGATCCAGTCTGGCACAGGGCTTAAAATAACTGTCTGTTACGATAACGACAAGGTGTGCTGCAGAGCAGGGCAATTGTTTAGCTGGTAACACAGAACATAATTTCACCTTTAACCACACCCCAGCTGAAGTGGGGCCAGTGCTGGTCCTGCTGCACTTGCAGCTGAAATAACCATAAGGAGTAGATATGGTTATAAGAGCTTTGGAGTTACGTTCAACCATTTGGGCACAATTAGGTCTGCACTACCTTGTGAATTGCTCACGTTCCCATAAAGTTAAGCCCTTTGCAGAATACACGAGAAGTACTTCCAGTGATCAGACTTACAGAAAGTGTTATTTATTGTGATTAACATGGATTGTAAAATGAAGTCTTATCACAGTTTTGAGCATTAGTAAAAAAGGTTAGGATTCACAGAGCATCATAACGGAGTTAAAGTTTCAGCTATCACAGACTCCCAGAGTTATCTTTAAAATATAATAATTATTTAATATTCTTTTATGTCCATTTATTTTATAATATCTAAATGAATAATGGAAGCCATTTCATTTGACTATATTATCATCATGCCTCAATGTACTTAAGCAGATGCATAATCTTAGCATGGGACTAGTTCTGTTCAATTTAAAGGGACTAGGTTTGTGCTTAGCTTTAAGCACATTTAAGCATTTTGTTATGCACGGGGTGATATTTCAAGAAAAATATCAGCTTCTGTGCATAAAATAAATGTTAAGATATATAATGTATAATCTACTCCAACCAATTAACAAGTAAAAAGATTCAGTATGACAAAAAGGTGTACCGTTAGCCTACGGGTTTCTTGCCACAAGAAATTAAAAAATTATCTGGAGGTGTCATTTTATATTCCCATGCAAGACTTTGTCCAGGGGATTGTTACACACATTGGTAAACTTCTTGCTTTACAACTTCACTCAGATAGTTCTGCAATGACATGGACAACTTCTAGCTGAAGTAAAACACCTGTGAGTATGTATCAGGAAGTCCAGTTATTCCCTTAAGAAATAATTTATTATTCTTCATACGGATAAGGTAGAATTAACATTCCGTAAGATTTAAATTTTGGTTTATTGGCATTGTGGAAAAATGATACAAATGATGATCAATGGACAAAAAAGAAATAGACACGTCAGGAGAGAGAGAAGTTTTCCAAGATCAGAGAATAGGCAGAAGCAGAGGGTGAGAGAGCATATGTGTAAGATAACATAAAATTTTAGCTTAGAAGTGGCAGGACTCACCTTGAAGTAGGGCGTAGCTGAATTAGATCTTTAAGATCATGTTAGGTTTAGTGAGGTGACATTCTGAATAGTTCATTAAGTAATTTGTATTGACATTTTGGTAAGTAATTAAAGCTGAATTTCATATAGAATGGTTTAAGCATTAGGATTTTATTCTTACAGATAAGATGGCATAGTTATGAAATGTTATCTCTGCTATTAATTCCTCTGAATTGGACTTTTAGGAAAAAAATGTGTTTTATAGAAAATGGGGGTAGGGATGTCATTTTATATTTCTCATTCTTATATAATTCAGTTGAGGATTGAAAAAGGAGTTGTCAGAGAAGTCAGTCCCATCCCATCTCTGGACTGGCATGATGGCTTGTTGAAGACAGTTGTACTGCAACGGTCTAAGTTATATTGTACTGAGCTGCTTCTTGTTGAAAAATAAGAAAAGAGAGAACCAATTTTCAGTGATGCTGAATAGTTTCAATGTGAGTATGGATCGATAATTAAAGTGCCTCCTATTTAAAATTGTAAACCTAGCTCTTCAATGCAATACTCCTTACTGCAAAAATAGTTTTGACTACATGAGCAGGAATATGAGGAGTGTAGTATCACTTATATTAAGTTGCAAGAAGATCATAGATGGAAATTGTTATAGAAACAGTTGTGTTTTCCACAGTCCTAATCCAGCAAAATCTTTACATAAATAATAAGAATGAAACAATTCCTTTATCTGCACCCAGTGCAGCTCTTCAGACTTTGCACAAGGCGGTGATGTCAATGAAACCTAAGTGTGCATTCAGCATAAATATTTATGAAGTTTTGAATATTCAGTTGCCAATGTCAGATTAAAAAAACAGACTCAGATCATAAATATGACTTTTGTCACTCAATTCCTTCTCCTCCTTTCCTAAAGAGAAAAAAAAGAAAGAAGAAATTCACATTTGTCTCATTTGCATTTACCCTTAGAGCCTTGAACACCCCATTTGTACACAGACCCTCTGAACCTCTATTCCCAAAGATGTTATGAGAGTGGAAACACTGAAGCAGCTTGGAGTATGAAAGAGCTGTAGTTTTTTCTAAAGTGATAACTCTCCTCTTTTCATAGCAAGAAATGGGAAGCAGGGGCAAAAGGCAGTCAGAACTTGCTAACCTGATGGCTGGCTCCTTACATTTATTTTTAGGCTGAGGTTGAAGTAGCTCTATAGTCCGAGCAGATTCTGGAAAGCCAATTGTTTTATGTCAATCTATTCAGTAATTATATAGGTTTCTAGCTTTAGCAAGAAATAAAGTTTGTGGGTTATGTTTGTCTTTCCTGTTGAGGCCTAAAAATAATTTCCAACTTTGATAATCCTTTTTTTTTTGGTGGCACTTGTTCTAGCATTTAATTGAACTGTGGACTTTTTAAACCTCAGGCACCTCCTTCCCGAACTTTGTGAATTGCTATTATTAGCCCAGATACCTTTCCTTATCTCCTGCAATATATTTGCCAAAACAGCCTTATCTCACTCTTATGTGATCATTTCAAAACCATCTGATGTGCCTAGAGCCAAAACAGAGATGTTCCTCCAGTGAAGCAAGCCATTCAGGCTATTTGCAAGACTGGCAGGCTCCCAGGATTTCCTTGTTTTCCTCTCACTTGAGATGTACTACCTCCAAGAAGGACAAAACTTGGCGACATAACATTTCAGAGTAAGATACTCCATGAAATGAGATCAGCAGTCCCTTTATACTGTATCTCCCCTATATTTCTTCATGAATTTGTCATGTCATCAGAGCTCCTATTTAAATCAGAAAAAGTGACAGGGGAGATAAGGAAGAGAGACTGTTCTATGACTTCTGTGATATTCTATTTGCTCCCTCCCCATGACACTACACCTACAACAGTCCTCCTGTCATTCATGAAGAAGACGTGATGTCCTTTCAGTATGCTAGGTCTGGTAGCTAACAATCTCCACTGAGACCTTTTCTGGAGCAGCTCCACTAACACGTGTCTGTTCTTTATTATTGGTAGAACATGGAGATTTTAAGGCCTGGTTGACTGAATATGACATGATTTGGGAGCAAAAACATTCATTCTTTCCTTTCTATGTCAGTGTTTTAAACCTGTGATATCACAAGTGTAATTTCATATCTGTCAAACATGAATAAAAAAGCCTCGAGGTAACGACCCTAACCTGATGATGAGAGAATGAATTTGCGATATGTAAAGTGGCTGCCATAATGAAAGAGACTTTATTAGTGCTGAGACAGACTGTCTGACCCATTAAAATCTCCAAGATTAAAAGTGTGTCCTCTGTCATACTAAAAGTAAATAATTAAGTCCTCTGTGCCACAATTTGATTTTTAGATTTGAAGAGGACTCTTCTGAAGAGAACCCCTTTTTACCTAGGTTGGTACCAATGATGACAATCTTTTGAAAGAATTCAGCAGTATAGTTGGAGTTTCTATCTTTTATCTTTTGCTACCTATTCCATTATAGATGTTGAGAAATATATCTTCGCTTGTTTCAAAGTTCAGTTTTTTTTCCTGGATCAGAATGGTTTTCTTCTGTTTTTTTTAAGCAAATTTTTAATAGGTGTTATTATTTTTCAGCCCTTTAAATTTATCTTTTATGCTGGGGGAAAATAACACACCTGAGTAACAAGTAAACTACATGTACTATCATATTCAAAATAGCAGATTTCAGTCTTTAATTATGTTTCATGGAGTGTATCTTTATCTACAAACTTTAAAAATCATATTGCACAAAAAACAGTTATTTGACTGTTCTGGTATTCTTGTTACTCTATTGAATTCAACCTGTCTCATGGTTTACATGTATTCTGCTTTCTGTCTGGAAAAGGGAGAGCTCATTCTTGTCTTTTATACATACATGCTATAATAATGTAAATAATAAATAATCTAAAATCTTCAAGCATTTCTCTTATGAAAGGCAAAAATTTTTTTTTTCTGGAAAAAAAACCCCAAGAGCAGAAAGAATTAAATTATTTTTTATTACTTGTACATCACAGAATCACAGAATGGTAGGGGTTGGAAGGGACCTCTGGAGATCATCTTGTTCAGCCCCCCTGCTTGGGCAGGTATACCTGAGCAGGGTGCAAAGGACTGCATCCAGGTGGGTTTTCAATACTTCCAGAGAAGGAGACTCCAGTTCCACTGCTCTGTCACCCTCACAATAAAGAGGTTTTTCCTCATATTCAGGTAGAACTTCCTGTGTTCCAACTTGTGCCCATTGCTCCTTTTCCTGATATGGTGCACCACTCAAAAGAGTCCAGTCCCATCCTCTTGACACCCATCCTTCAGATATTTATAAGCATTGATAAGATCCCCCCTCAGTTTTATTTTCACCAGGCTGAACAAACACAGGTCTCTCAGCCTTTCCTCATAAGGGAGATGCTCCAGTCCCCTGATCATCTTCGTAGCTCTCTGCTGGACTTGCTCAAGCAGTTCCCTGTCCATCTTAAACTGGGGGGCCCAGAACTGAACAAAGTACTCCAGATGTGGCCTCACTAGGGTAGAGTAGAGTGGGATGATCAGAGGACTGGGAAGCTGCCATATGAGGATAGGCTGGGAGAACTGGGTTTGTTCAGCCTTGAGAAAAGGAAGCTCTGAGGGGATCTCATCACCATGTACCAGTACTTATGGGGTAGCTACAAAGAAGATGGAGACTCCCTTTTTACAGGGAGTCCCATGGAGAGGACAAGGGGGAATGGACACAAGTTGCTCTTGGGGAGATTCTGATTGGACATGAAAGGGAAATTTTTGACAGTGAGAACAGTCAACCCATTGAAATAATCTCCCCAGGGAAGTGGTTGACTCGGCCATGTTGGACACCTTCAAGAGTCGTCTGGACAGGGTGCTGGGCCATCTTGTCTAGCCTGTGCTCTTCCTAGAAAGGTTGGACTAGATGATCCCTGAGGTCCCTTCCAACCTGTGATTCTGGGATGATAACCTCTCTCGACCTGCTGGCCACACTCCTTTTAATGCAGCCCAGGATGTCTTTAGCCTCCTTGGCCACAAGGGCACGTTGCTGGCTCAGGATCAACCTGGTGTCCGCCAGCACTCCAAGGTCCTTCTCAACAGAGGCACTTTCCAGTAGTTCAGCCCCCAGCCTGCACCAGTGCATGGGGTTGTTCCTCCCCAGGTGCCCAGCTCTCCAGCCTGTCCAGGTCTCGGATGGCAGCACAGCCTTCTATTGTATCAGCAGCTCCTCCCAGCGAACTTGCTGAGGTTACACTCTATCCCTTCACCCAGGTCATTGATGAATATGTTGAACAGGACTGGACCCAGCACCGACCCCTGGGGAGCACTGCTAGTTACAGGCCTCCAACCAGACTCTGCTCCATAGATCATGACCCTGTGAGCTCTGCCGTTCAGCCAGATGTCAATCCCCCTCACTGGCCTCTCATCTAATCCACATTTCTTGAGATTACCTATGGGAATGCTACAGGAGACAGTCCCAAAATCCTTGCTAAAAGTGAGGTAAACAACATCCACTGCTCTCCTTTCGTCAACCCAGCCAGTTGCACCATTGTAGAAGGCTATCAGGTTAGTCAATCATGATCTTCCCTTGGTGAATCCGTGTTGACTACTTCTGATAAACTTCCTTTTCTCTACATGCCTGGAGAAGACCTCCAGAATGAACTGTTCCATCACTTTTCCAAGGATGGAGGTGAGGCTTACTGGCCTGTAGTTTCCCAGGTCCTCCTTCTTGCCCTTTTTGAAGGCAGGAATGACATTGGCTACCCTCCAGTCCTCAGGCACCTCTCCTGTTCTCTATGACCTTTCAATGATGATGGAGAGTGACTTAGCAACAGCATCTGCCAGCTACCTCAGTACTTGTGGGTGCATCCCATTGGGGCCCATGGATTTGTGAGGATCCAGTTTGCCTAAATGATCTCTAACCCAGTCCTCAGGGACTGGGTCTCTAGGGGAAGTCTTCCTTTCTCCAGATCCTCTCTCTCACATCTAGGGGCTGGAATACCTGAGGGCCAGCCTTAGCAGTAAAGACTGAAGCAAAGAAGGCATTCAGTAACTCTGCCTTCTCTGCATCCTGCGTCACTAGGGCACCTACCTTGTTCAGCAGTGGGTCCACAGTTTCCCCAGTCTTTCTTTTATTACTGATATATTTGAAGAAGCCTTTCTTGTTATGCTTGACATCCCTTGCCAGATTTAGTTCCAAGTGGGTCTTGGCCTTCCTCATTGCATCTCTGCATATCCTGACAATGTTCCTATATTCCTCCCAAGTGGCCAGTCCCTTTTTCTGCACACTGTAAGCCTCCTTCTTCCATTTGAGGTTTTCTAGAAGCTCTTTGCTCCTCCGTGCAGGTGTCCTGGCTCATTTGCTTGACTTCTTTCTCACAGGGATGCACTGATATTGAGCTTGGAGGAAGTGGTCCTTGAATACTGTCCAACTGTCTTGGACCCCACTACCTTCTAGAGCCCTAAACCATGGGATTCTTCCAAGTGGGACTTTGAAGAGGCCAGGGTTAGCTCTCCTTAAGTCCAGGGGTGTAATCCTACTTGTTGCCTTGCTTCTACCATGCAGGATCCTGAACTCTAAAATATCATGGTCACTGCAGCCAAGGCTACCCCCAACTCTCACATCCTCAACTAGACCTTCTTTTTTTGTTAGTATAAGGTCGAGCAGCACATCTTGCCTCAATGCCTCCTCCACTACCTGTGTCAAAAAGTTGTCCTTGATGATCTGCATGAGCATCCTGGATTGTGCACGCCTTGCCATGTTGCTTTTCCAGCAGATATCAGGGTGGTTAAAGTCTCCTGTGAGAACCAGGGCCTGTAATTGTGAGGCTACTTCCAGCTGTCCATAGAATGGTCATCAACTCCCTTTTCCTGATCAGGTGGCCTGTAGCAAATACCCACAAAAATGTCACCCATATTTGCCTGCCCCTTAATTTTTACCCATGACCTCTCAACTTTTTCTTCCTCCACTGCTAGGCAGAGTCCAACACATTCCAGTTGCTCCCTTACATAAAGAGCAACTCCCCCACCTCGCCTTGCTGGCCTGTCTTTCCTGAAAAGCCTGTAGCCGTCCATGAGAGCATTCTAGTCATGTGAGCTATCCCACCGTGTCTCTGTAATTGCAATCAGATCATGGCCATGCAACCACACACAGATCTCTAGTTCCTCCTGTTTATTCTCTGTGCTGCGTGTGTTGGTGTGCAGGCATTTCAGAGAGGTAATTGAGCAAGCAGGTTTCCCTGGAGGGGTGTGTGAGGTTCCACGACAGCCATACACACCCGTGAGGTGGTTGGTCTTCTGACTGTCATCTTGTGAGGCAGCTAAGGCAGCTTTGTCACTGCTCTGGTTGGCCTGGCTTATTCCCCTGTTGGATGTGATGGCATTAGCATTGCCACTTTGGACTTCAGTTTAAAGCCCACCTCACCAAGCTGGCCAGCCTGCTGTCAAAGATTCCCTTGCCCTTTCTAGACAGGTGGAGTCCATCCTTCCCTAACAGGCTACGGTTGCTTGAGAAAGTCCCATGTTTTAAAACAAATTTATTTCAAAATCTGAATGTTGTTAAATAACAAGAAGTGCAACTACATGCCACATTAAGGATTTCAGGAGTTCATTAAAATTATTTAAACTTCTCTTGGGTAAAAGTAAAAAGATCTGGCAAAATATCAGAGCTGAGAATAACACCCAGACTATTGCTGTGCCAGTTGCTGCACTTGCTACAACAGACCTAAATGGGTTATTCTTAAGCCTCCACCATGAAAGTATATTTAACATTTGTAAAATACTTCAGTGGTGAAGCTGTTTTTTAAGAAGTGCTGTGGAAATTTAAGGCACAGAAAAATCTTTTAAATCATCAGTGCTTGAACATAAGTAATGCAAGCAGGCTTTAAACTGTCTCACAGACAAATGATACTTCCAGCTGAGCTGACCCATTCTATGACACAATTTAAGTGGATTTTTTCCTGTTTATGATCTCTTATTTGTTCTATTGCACTTCAAAGCTGTGTTCTGTAATTTCAGACAGCTCCAGAAACTTTCATCTTCAGGACCTTGTATGCTTTACTTAATTAAGTGATGTACAGGTTTTAAAATCTGGAGTTTTGACATAAAGCATTATGTCAAATGACATGGAGCTGTTCTGATCCTAGGTGTCATATGATGTGGTTATTCTTATTCTGATCTCACTTAAGCAATTATCTGCCCCTAACTACCAAATGGAGATTACTTTTTCCTAATTTTATTCACATACAGGGAATTATTTCTTGATATGGTGCAGCAATTTTACAGTAATTCTGTTGAACTGTATATAGTCTGAATATATAAAAAAAGTAATCTGAATACACAATACATTATCTATTCATATATTTCAGTATATACTCTGGATATATAAAAGAATACTACTACTACTAGAAAAAAAAAAGTCTTTTAAAAAACCATATTTTTCAAATTTCAAACAAAGCCAGAAGCATGCTTGTTTGAGGAAAAGCTGTAATAAAAACACAAGGTATGGGGAAAGCATCATCTGCTTTAAATATATTCCTAATCCATTTCAGATGCCAAGATCATACAGATCCCCTTTTCATGAGCTGCCTTCACAGAAGGTATATGACCTATTAAAGAGTAGCCTTCACAGAAAGTTATATATAGGCAGAAGTTAATGTAATATAGTATATTTAGTACTGACTGACTTATAAATACTATAGATATGCTATAATAAGCATAAATCCCTTGCAGAGAATTATCTTTGTTCATTTCTTTATTACATAGCTATTACTGACAGTCTTTTTAAGAAAGAAGAGTAGCATTTCGTCTTAGGAATGAATTTCAGAAACTATCTGCCTTAATCTGTTGATATGACACACAACAGGTATTAACAGCGAAGGAAATATCTACCCCAGTCTGTATGCTAGCAGACATTTTGTAATCTCAATTTATGTGTCATCACTGAAAGGATTCCTCTGATATTTGGCCCTGAAATGTTAACCCTGAGGGTAACATGTGTGTGCGCTAGACAAGCTTATGAACATACTCACAAGCTGGTTTTCAGAATCTCCCTTTGAGGTTCAGAAGATCATTTTAAAGCAAGAGTGTTAATGCTACCTGAAAATAGAAGTTCTTATCCAGTGTGATTAAATTTTGTTGACGCTAATTTATATCCTGAATTTGGTTGAAATGTAAGGGAAATGCTGAATTCAGAAAAACTGTGATTAGGAAATGTTAAAATATAGTTATGCACTTAGTTGCAACATACAAATGAAGACTATTTATATTTCAGCATTAGGGAGATTTATTTTCATCTGTCAAAAATTGTCAGAACAAAATATTCAGCTGACTTTGATGTGAAACTGAATCTCTCTGTATTGTCTCGTATTAGTTGTGGATAAAGTGACTCACTGTATGGGCTAGCCTCCTCAGCTGGATTTTCTGCGAGTCTTCACTGCGTAAAAATTGCTTACCCTGGATATAAAATGCAGCACTAAGACCTGACATAAACTTGCTTCCCTAAACGGGACTTCATTTGTATAACCCAGGCAAAGAAATGCCTCCTTTCTGATTCTGATCATGTTTAGGTATGGTAAAGTTAGTTAACTTCTCATGCTTACCCAGAACAGCAGAATTTTAGGATATTCAAACATACTTGATACATCAGTAACTTTAAAGATTAAAAAAAAAAAAAAGAAATGTAAGGTTAGTCCTTTAGCTTAATACAGAGGCTGGTGTTTTTTTAAAGATCACAGATTGGTGCATGCTGTAGTTCTGGGCACTTTGAAATTTCATTGTATGCATCTAGTTCTGTCTGCATATGACCCTGAATTCCTTATATGGATCAGATTTTAATTTGGCCACCAAATAATTACTTGCTTAACTCTGTAAGGTTCACCAGTTGCCTAAGAAAGTCTGCAGATTCTTGAGTCGTAGAAGTAATTTAGAGACATAATTTATTCTCTCTATTTCTTCATTATTTCATCTTTCAGATGGAACCAGTAATGACTGCCTGTGGCAGAGGGTTATTGGAAAGATTAGTTAATATTCATACAATGTTTGGAATGTATAATAAATTGATTTGCCAGGCTTTGTTTAGGCAGCAGATGGAATGATCAGGTACATTCATTTAAGGTGCCCTACTACAGACTACTAAGTGTAACATCCTATATGCTGACATTTATGTAGGGAAAAAATACATATGTGAAAGTAATACAACTGCCTTCTCTGACGGAAAGCTATTTATTCACCTTTTGTAATGGAAAATAATAGAAGACAGAAAGATGGTTGGGCTGAGGAAGCAATTGTCAGCCAATTATGGAAGGTGAATGAAAGCTAAAAACAATCAGTCGGAAAACACATGTTAGATGTTAAATTCAATCCAGCATCTCTGCCTGTTGAAATTGGTACAGGCTCTGGGAGAAGTTGCTGGCCAGCCACTGGCAGTTCTAACTACTTCAACCTTATGGGACGACTACTGTCTGACAGGTAGATCAGCTTAGATCAAGAGGTTAAAGAGGTTCATTTTGTAAC
Organism: Phalacrocorax aristotelis; assembly: GCF_949628215.1. Classification (NCBI taxonomy): domain Eukaryota; kingdom Metazoa; phylum Chordata; class Aves; order Suliformes; family Phalacrocoracidae; genus Phalacrocorax; species Phalacrocorax aristotelis. The sequence continues at coordinate 63,167,342 of NC_134279.1, read as the reverse complement.
CAGGTTATTACCTGGTTAACAAAAAGTCAATTTCAACAAGTGTGTGTGTGTGTGTGTGTGTGTGTGCACGCGCGCGTGTACAGAACAGGACAGGAAAATTTTCTTTCAGTATATAGTGAAAGGCAAATGATTAATGATTTAGTATTCTTTTCACACTGCACTAAAAATTAATTAAAGATGTGCTGCCTTTAGGCAATTCTATGCTTACAATGATAAATATGGAAATGTGCTACATTTTGCAGAATAAAAACCATTGTCTTTACAACACACAGGAATGAATTGTATCCACATCAAGTTTTATGTAAACACTCTGAAATTCAATTGGTAAGGGTTCAGCTGAATGTCTCTCTATGATTAAAGAAAAGCAATACTGGTGGTAGCATCTTCAACAACAATTACATTTTCTCACTTAAGAAAGAATTGGAAAGAAAATATTTTTGTCATCTGTGGACACAAGGGCAACTGAGGGTGAGAGGAAGGATCAACAAATACTTTCAGTAGCTAAATATATTACAATTATGGTGAATGTGTGGCAAGGTATTTTTGGTCTCGTTTATTAAAGTGTTAAATGTGAGCTCAGAATCTATTATCGTAAATGGGCCCCCAATCTCTTACACCTTCTGTTCTTAAAAAACAAAGCTACCAGAGTAATCTTCCTTTCTATTGACACAGAGAGGTAATTCCTTTTTTCAAATCCCAGTGGCTGTCTCCCTATTATTGTATTAAATAAAACCTCTTCTTACTGGTTTCAAACTTCAGCATAACTTTGAATGCAACTGCAGCTTTCTTCTCCATTCCTTTCTCTTTCTTGCCTTCCTGTAGTTGCCATCTTGAGGCTGTCGGGACTATGCCTGGTCTTTCCTGCTGGCTACCTACCTCCAGCACAGCAGCTGCACAAGGCTGTCCTAGAACCTGTCCTAGGACCACACACAGCTCTTATCTTCTCCGTCTCTGACTATCCTCTCAGATCAACCTCTGCCATGCTGCCAGAAGTGACTTGTTCAAAAATGTCTTTCATCTGCTTTCTTCTTGCTTACCTGTCCTTCAGGCTCGTCAAGCCTGCTGCAGCTTATAATGATGATAAAGTAAACCAAGCTAAAACAAAAACATATGTATAGAAAATCCTCTTCATTAGGAACCTGAGTATGCTGCAGCTATTCGTATTGGAAAATACCCTAATGCTGCTACTGATTTACTGTTGAGTAAGCATGTGTAGGTCTGTGTATGGCACATCCACTGCAGAATTTAATTGGCTAAATGAGAATAGAAATATTCTCAGGAACATTTCTTGTTCCCTTAGGAATCTGAGGATAAAGGGAAGAAAAAGGAAAGAAGAGTGTAACTGAGAGCTAAGCATGTAACTGCTTGCCAGAGACAAAACAGAATAGTCTGAGGAGGCTGAAGTATCAGCAGCGGGTGCAGAGCTGCCTCTGTGCCCTCCTGCAGCTATGCCTGTATTTTCTCTTTTGAGTGACTTATCCTTGTGTCCTTGCTGTGTTGACCAGTCTATCAAAAGAGGCTTGCACAACAGTACCAAGGTAGTAGAGCTACACTGGCATAAGTGGAATTACCAGCTGAAGAAGCAGTCCAATCTATCTGCGTAAGAATTAAGAAAAGACATAGTTAAGACATGGAGAGAAAGATATACTGTGTTCATGCAAATAAAGCAAAACACAGCTATTATTTTTGGCGTGAAATAAAATTCTCCTGTAATATGAGTAAAGATGATATGGAACTAAAAATTCTGGAAAACTGACAGATGACTTTTTAACACCTCTTAGGATGAATGTTTTGATGTAGGCGTAATGTGCTAATGAATTAGCCTTTCAAATTCAAATCAAGCAAATGTGCCTCATCCTAGTCCTAGAGCATGGAAAGATTTGCTAAGACCTAAAAACATTCATATGCTTCAGTACACTATGACATGAGTGGAAATTTCCACTTGGTCAATAGCAAGTAGATTTTTGGTACAGGTTTCAGAGTGATGGTAAGTAAAATACATGTAGTCTTGCATAGTTTAGGGTCATATTTTACCTATGTTGCTGGAGCATGTCCAAAGAAGGGCAGCAAAGATGATGAAGGGTCTAGAGAGCAAGTCTTATGAGAAGAGGTTGAGGGAACTGGGGTTGTTTTGACAGGACTAAACCCCTGACAATCCCTGACTCAGACCTTATTGTAAGCATCCTTGTTCTCTTGTGGTTTCCTCCCCTGCAAAGATAGTTTTAGGTATTTGAAGAATGCAACTTGGTGCCTGATAGGATTAAAAAGACCTTGAATAAGCTTGTAAATTTATTGTTAACATAGCCTTGGGACATCAGTGCCGAGATAAGCACTCCAGGAACTAGTTTAAATCAGCCCCTTGTGATAGTCCAAGGCCAAAGGACTGAGGAGCTAATTCAATGACTATATATGGGCAAAGGAAACCCAAAGTTCAACCAGCGGACAGGTGAGGAAGACCATCGGAGACCACTGGAGGACCCCCGAAGACCACTAAAGAAGACAACTATACATGCAGACTGAACTTTTACATATGTTAATGAATCCTCGGGAACACTATGACTATGTATGACTTTATAGCATATAATCTTTGGAAGTTTACCGAATCACTGGAGCACTCATGGTGGAGCAATCTCCAGTGCTGCCGAGCACTGTAATAAAGGATGCCTGCTTAATAGTGACTTTGTTGCTATTGAGTTTTATTTTGGGAATTTTCTGGATACTCCGTTTCCTCTTAGGGGAGGTTCAGACTTTGAAGGATAGTATTGGCGAATTTTTGTATCAGTTTAGTCTGGAAAAGAGGAAGCTGTGGGGAAATCTTATCACTCTCTATAAGTACCTGAAAGGAGGTTGTAGTGAGGTGGGTGTTGGTCTCTTCTCCCAGGTCACTAGCGACAGAACAAGAGGAAACAGGTTCAAGCTGCATCAGGGGAAGTTTAGGTTGGATATTAGGAAAAAATTCTTTACTGAAAGAGTGGTCAGGCATTGGAACAGGCTGCCCAGAGAGGTGGTGGAGAAACCATCCCTGGAGGTATTTAAAAGACGCGTAGATGTGACATTTCAGGGCATGGTTTAGGAGACATGGTAGTGTTGGGTAGACGGTTGGACTTGATGATCCTAGAGATCTTTTCCAACCTTTAGGATTCTATGATTCTGTGATTCTATGTTTCAGTCTGTTGTTGATGCTTGGACAGAGAAACGAAACCAGCTAGAAAGAGATAAGAACATGAGCCAAACTTGCCTGTAAAGAGTGAACTGAACTACATTACAGGAGGCCTATGACCAAACCTACTAGATAAGGTGTGTGAACTTGGGATACATTCATAGCTGCCCAGAAGACTTACCTTCTCCCCTCAACGTAGAGCCAGGTCTGTCATTCCAAATCCTCTTACAGGTCTTAGAAGCCAAGTACTGTCCAATGAGTGAAGAAATTAAATCTGCTTAACTCTGAAAACAGAAATACTTAAATGAAAATGGGAAAGATTGTCCAACTACAAGTGAAAAAAGAAAACACTGGAAAGGTACATAAGGTTGTCATGGGGCCCTTTTCAGTGGGGGATGTTGGGAGCACATGGTCCAGCATCTGTTATCCTCAGTTACTGCCTGTAGCTACACAAGTCTGTGGGCTATAGCTTAACAAGAGGCCTTTCTGTGCGTGCTCTGCAGTTTGCAGCCTATTCAGTTTTGTCTCTGCCTTTGCAAGGTCCTGATGTAAACTAGATCACCAAGATGATGTAGGTTAAAAAAGAAACTCCTCTTAAAAAGGGAGAAGAAGTGAGGGACATTATTGGTTATAACTGTTTACACTGTCAAGGGAACTGTGAATTGTCTTAAATGGCCAGCAGCAGCCTAACCTCTTCAAGGCAGGGGAATGAGTGAGTGTTTGCACTTACAAGCAGTAATTACAGCTGCTGCTCATTCCCCACTCTAGAGAAATTAAGCTGCGCCTGATTTAAGCTGTAGTTTCATAGTACAAAGTGTTATGTCTCAGTGCCTGTTGACTTTTATTTTTCCTCTTTCCCTCCCTGCAGCACCCTCCCCCTCTTCGTGCTGTGTCAGCGCAAGTCTTTGTTCATCTGTTAGGTGAATTGGGAATTAGGGAAATAATCTGACTTTAAAAAAAAATCACAACAAAACTGATTACTTCTATGCCTAAAAACCCTGCAATGTGAGGAATAAGGGCTGAGTGTACAGGATGAAATTACCATAGCATCCCTTTTGGGGTCAGTAAACTTGGGCTTATTACATGTGCCTAACAGACAGCCTTATTCTGTGCTCCACAGAGATAATGGAGTCACAGAACAAGCGGTGTAAAAAAGCATGACTGTCCATCAATTCCACCCTTTCTGCTAGGCACACTGTCACTAAACATTAGTAAACTCTTATTGTTACTCAGCTTTAAACCTCTGACATCAGCAGTGCTATGCCATAACCAAGTACACATCTTATTAGGAAAAAAGCATTACATTTTATATTTTCCCTAAAAGAAGAAATATTTCACTGTTGCATTCATCGTTAACAGAAAAACTATTATTTCAGTAAACAGTTTATAAACATTAAAAGAAAATGAGAGAGGTTTATGGGATTTAAACACACTTTTCATTATTTGTTAACAGCCTTTAGCTCCTGCATGCTACTTCAAACACCCCTCTTGAATACACTTTTCTTCAGTTTTGTGTCTTGAAAAAAGGCTGGAAAAAAATCTGTCTTACCTGAGCTGGTTTTTCTGTAAAAACCAGGAGGAAGGCCTGATGTCAATTACAGGACTAAGCAGCTGTACAAACATTGTACAATATGCCAAAAAGCATCTTCAATGAATGCTTTCTAGTTAGGCTATTATTTCTGTCATGAATATTTCATTTCTAAAGTTTTAAAAATTGACTCTAATTAAGAAGAATGCTAAGAAGAAAGTGGTTATAACTTAATTTCCCATTCACTAGCCTCATCATGCATTCAGCAGCAAATTATTTCCTTTCTTGACACAAGTATAATGTTTGCTGGTGCCAATAGATAGACAAATGCATATGGGCTGCTAGGCTAACATACTATACATTGTACCTTTGTAGTAACAAGCAAAATTTGCAATAAAATATTTATCTTTTCCATATATGGGAAAACCCACAAACATTTATTGATTTTATTGACAAATTTACAATTAGATTTTAAAATGCATGATCCTTATACCCAAACATTTAGGTTTCACTTTATTGCACCACTTTAATATTTTACTTTTGATGGCAATGAGGTAAGAGAAGTCAGTAATAATTTGATTGAATAAATGTCATGCAGGAAGTTTCATAGAATAACAATCTCACAAAGAAATCCTTCTATCTGGAGTTTAGTGTGTTGTGTCCTATGAGAACTATTTGGTAGTCTTTTTAGGATGCGCAGGAGCAACTCTGTAGAAGGAAATATGACAAATTCACTGACCTCAGCATGAATGCTCTAAAGATGAAGGCTTGAAAATCATGATAAAAAGGAATATTTGCTGGTGAAGAACAGGAAGGAATGGAAAGTTTCACTTATGTGAGAAGATGAAATTCAGTGGCTGATAAGATCTGAACATTATGAAGACTAGAATCACAGGGGATATGAAGGAATGAAGTATGTTTTAGTAGCTGCCAAAGCTGTGGTATAGCTAGATCAGTGTATAAACTAAATTGAAACAAAGCCACAGCAATGCCTTGTCAAGATTTCACCATCAAGCAGAAATGCAGCAGCAGATGAGGCAAAAGTGAAGCAGATTAGAAGCTTTTGACAGTTTCTGAGTCAGCTGGTGGCAGTTACCAGCGTGGAGGTTTGCACAGCAGCTAGCCAGCCATTCATATCAGCCATTGCTTTGTAGAGATTATTCTTACTTTTTTGCTCATATTATAAACTCACAGAAAGGGCTGTACTTTCAGCCAATGAGCAAAGAATGTATCAGTAGAAAATTAATAGAGGACTGCTGCATGGTTCAGCAAGATGATTACAAACTGGATTTTTTTTTTGTAGCTTTTCAAGTGCTGAAAAAAATAGCTTGGGTAGAATGACTACAGTCAAAAGAAACCAATTAAACAGATTTGTGTCCTGTGGAATGTCTCAAGTATATTAATCTCTTTGTAAAAGCTGCTTTCAAGTAGTCAGAAAAAGCCCCTTTACAGGCATTCGTCCCTGAAAAAACATAAATAAAAAGTGAAGGTTATTGGTGGATTCATTTGTTTGAGGTGTTTTTCAGCTTTCAAACATAACCAAACACTTTAAGAAAAAGAAGGTGGTCTCTATGAAAATGTAAAATTAAGCGATAACCCAACTTTTGACCCTGCTGATGAGTCTTCTGTGTGACTTTCTGTGGCTGAGTGTTCTTAAAACAAAACAAGGAAATTACACATTTGAAACCTGCAGTACTAAGGTTGCAAAGTCAAGCACTCAGAAGATAAATACCAGTTTAGGTTCCCTACCTGTTTATGTTATTAGCTGTTTTTTGATAACATGTACATATTTTATTTTTATTACATTGTTTTGGCATCTTTAAACACCTCCTTTTATTTTTTTTTTCCCTTTGACTACATAGCCACACTTTTAAAAAGTCCTTATTTCTGTAAAAGTATTCCTGATGCACTGGCAAGCTGTTTGTAAAGCAGAAGCATACTCAGGAATCACACTAGTAAGTGTATCAGGTCTTCCCATTCCTGAGCAAGCAACCACCACAGTAACATAGTCCTCTCTAGGCTATCTGAGCCGCATTCTTCACCTGTGTCCTACCTATCACTCATGCTTGCTTTGTCCAGCTGTATAATCCACATGCAAAGCAAAGCCTTTCTATGACACAGGTTCTCTTCAGGCTGCTTTGTACTGCATGCAGGAACAAAGGGTATTTGCTAAAGAGCTGCGGTTTAACGTTTTTATGTGTGGTGGGAAAGGTGCTGACTGCCTCATTGTACCCTGCAAAGCTGAGAGACATGCCAACCAAAGGGGCAGGGTTAGGGTGAACACCACCATTCCTGCAAGTGCAGTAGGATTACAGGGCAGGGTGGGGCAGTCTGGATGACAACCAGGATAGAGCTAAAGACTTCAGGTTTTATGGGTTGCAAAACTTTGGGGGGGTGGGGTAGGCAACGTGCCTTAGTGTTTACACTGCCAGCAAATAAATTCATTTTCTTGTGTTCTTCTCATGTTGCAATCTGTTGGCAAAATATAGCTCTCCTCCACTTAATATTTTTTTTTAAAGTAACATCTACCGTTCCTGCACTTTTATGTTGTTGTAAAACGTGAAGTGTAAAACACTTCTAAATTCAAGAGTAATAATGTAGCAATGAACAAAAGCATAGGTACAGGGAATTATCAACTTTAAAATATGCTGTGAAGGTAGATGATAGACTATGCCTACAGGATGTTTCCTACTCAGTATTTCTAACCATTGACCTGAGAAATTTGGATCCTTGACCTTGATTGACACAAAGAGAGTGTAACTTAACTTTAAGGTTGACCCTAGTTATTAGTGTAAATGCAACCTATATGCTCAAAGCAGTAGATAATCTACACTCTTGGTTCCTATACTGTATTACAGTAAGCCTAATCTGAATGCAACCAAATTTCAATGAAGAGAAAGGGCAAAAATGTGTCACATCACTACAGAACTATTGGTTTGAGCTCAATAACCTGCAAAGCTTTGTGAAGTTTCTTGGAAAAAAGAACAACGGAAAGTACTTGAGAATAATGGAAGACAAGGAAGTATCCCACTTAGGAAAAAGGTTAAAATGAAATACATATATTCCCAAAAGTGCAATATACCTGTCAACTTGTTGTCTTTGAACAAGTTTAGAGAAGTAAATCTACTATAGTATTACACCAGGGAATTAGTAGTTAAACTACTGAAGACAGACATCAGTGCAGGAATTGTAAGGAAGTGAGGAACCAGCTAAAGCAGAGATGATAATGGATTTTGTTAAAGGGGAAATATTACTAATGAAATTCCTCCAGGGTCAGTCTTGTGACTGATGTAACGTAAAATTTCCATTAATTATCTCATCACAAAGTTGATCTTGAACACAGGGAAAATTCTCAGATGATTCTTCTGTGAGGCATGGGTGAGATTTTTACTGGGATAGTCATAGGTGCCTAAAGCAGGAGGTTAGTGAAGACAGTGGAGAGAAAAAGTCATCTCCAGAGGCTGGATCACAGCACCTAGGTTAGCTTCCTGCTCTGATTTTCTCTTTTAACTACAAAGATGGAGTCAAGATGTGTCAGGAGGCCTGTCTTCCTGCTGTAGGGAATAATGGCATTGTTTATTACACACGGTTGAAAACCCTACATTCAGGTCTGTTCTAGTTCTTGTTCACGATGTTAAAATAGGGCTTGAACATCGGCTGTGAAACCTGCCAGCCCCCTCTGGAGACTCTACTTGAGTCCATAGATAATTTAAATGTACTTGAAAGGACTTGCCTAAAGCCAATATATTACAAGTATTCTACTTCTTAGGTCTTAAAAGGAAGCTTTTGCAGTAAGTTTCCTTTTGTTCCCACAAATACTTTTGCAGGATAATATCTAATGCTCAGTCTCACCAGTGCGCACCTGTCACTTCACAGGGTGTCATGCCCCTGCTTAAACACTAACCCTTTCCCTCACAAATTAACCTAATTAAATTAGAGAAAGAGAAATTGCTCTCAGCTTCTCACTTACCTTCAACCAGATGTTCCTTTTTCAGAATTTGCCTTGTTTAAAAAAAGCCAGAAATCAACTCCTTCCCCCTGCCCTGACAATTGGTAAGAATCTAGCTGAAAATCAATAGTAAAATACTTACTTGCAGCAGTACAAAAGACACTGAGGATTAAAAAAAGCTAGTTCTAATTCTTTGGTCTCTTCTTATGTTTATTTATGACTACCTCTCCAGCTCGGGGCTGCTTGTTGCTATCCTCTCTATCATAGCCTGTAACTTCCAGCGTTGGGTGCACGGGGCAGAGGGGTCAGTGGGTGGGGAGGACTGTTCGGTTTTGGTTTCTTCCTGCCTGGGTCATTTCTGTGGCTTGGTTTACACTTTGGGTGCACATGCGACAGTATGATTGGGAAAATTACGATTTGCTACTCAGTTTAAGAAAGGAGGCAGAATGCCCCAAATTTTTTAAACTTTCTGAAGTTTAACACACGGTGTAACAGTGACACTAGCCTTCCCTTATCTCTGTTTCCCTGTGGCCAGGCCTGACAATACCATCAGAGGGTACTCACTGATATATACCATTGATCTCACTCACCAATACCCAGAATTCTCTCTCTGAAGGGAGTCAACTTCATCTACTAGTGCAGGTTTGCACCCAAAATACCAGTTTGGCTGTTCTATAAAGCACCCTATGCTAGGTAGGTGTAACAAGCACCATTGTATACAGAGGTCTGATCACATGTTTTTTAAAAGGATTTGGAGAAGGACAGAGAAGGATATCAGAATCAATAGAAAATACCTGTCTTACAGTAAGAGACTAAAATAGGTTTCTTTAGGCTATAGAGCAGGGGCTGAGAGCTAGTCAGTGTTTGTTGTAAATACTCCATGTTTTTAACAACAAAAAATGATAGGAGCTGTTTAGCTTTTAAAAAAAGAAAAAAAATGCTGTAGGGACAAAGGGATATGTACTCTAAGGCAGTGAAGTGTGGAAAAGAATTCCAGCAAAAGCAGTGGAGGTAAGAAACATACCGAATTCTAACCTGAAAATTCATCTGTTTATGAAAAGCACTATGTTGTGTCTGTTATGGTATACATGGTTTTGTTGCCTATGGGAGGAAATGTTCTAACCCACTGACTCCGGTGTATGCATATTCTAGTTTTCTAAATTATCATTATTTAGTCTGAACAAAAGCATTTACTAGTTTAGCTGATATGAACCAGTTAACCAAAGAACTTGCATCCTCAACGTCTTAATTTTGAACTTTGACCCTGATCCTGCAAGAATTTGTGTGAACTCAATTTAAAGAAATGCAAGCATCTATAATGACTGCAGCAAGTACAAACTCAGCATATTATGAAGTACGTATGGATTACAAGAAGATGTGCTATCACCACCTATATTCAAATAAGATCTCAGAAGACTGTGTGTGCTGTTAGCTGATAGAATATTTTTTGTCTATTCAGTTTACAGAATAGCATTCCCAGCAGCTGTCACCAAATTAGGGTCTTGAGCTAGTCTCAGTCTGAGCAGAGCATAGTGATTTGGCAGGAATCACAAATGAGCAGCAGTCATTGATTTGCTCTGTGGAATATGAATGGCAGAGTACTTCGAGGGTTAACCCTGAAATGCAGCAGAGAATTTGAGAAAGAATTTAAAAAAAAAAATATTTGAACAAGAGACTTCTTCAAAACAATAGATATTGAAATAGGAAATACGTAGATAAATTATGCATTCAAAAAGAAAGATCTCACATCATATAGGAATGTTTTGTCTCTTAGAACAGAATGCTGAAGGGGAAACGTCAGAAAATAGAGCAGTCAGAACAATCCATATTTTCATATCCAGTTTAGTTTCACTACAGTCCTGCCCTAAGTATTTAAAACCAGCCTAGGATGACGGTGTCTGCCAGTCCCTCTATTTACACCACGTTTAAGTTTTCTGTGGAGACAGGGAACAAAGTTGTCATGGTGTTCTGTAACTTAGATTCTTGTTTTAGGAGTAGGTACATGACCACCAAATTAATTCTGAAGTAAGCTATTGTAAAGCCAGCCAAATAAAACCATTTGAGAAGTCTGGAAAAGACTGATCCTTAAGGTAAGAAGGTCCAAAATCCATCATCACGCTGCTGCCAGTAAGCTACTGTTAGCACATGCTTATGCATATGCCTTTCCGAATTTGCAGATGCCACTGATGCTTCAGAGGTTTTGGGGAGCAGAATGAATGAATAACAACTATTGCTACGATCATTAACTTCTGGGTTTGGAAAGTCTTTTGCATTACGATCGAGAACATTCTTCCAGAAGACAGACAGAGGCAGTAAAAAGGCGATAGTATCTTTAGGGGTGTAGGACCCACACATAATTGTATGACAAATTATAATTACAAGGTTGGCCTTAGGATCTGAAATGTACTGAAATAAAATCAGTTTCCATACAGTTAATGCAGGACTGCTGCCGTTTGCAGTGACCATCCTTGCAAAGCACAGTGTACTCTGTCTGCATCAAGAAACACACTTTCTATCTGCACGAGTGTTTATATATCTATATTTTTTTCCTCATAACCTAATCTAATTCTGAGATATAAACAGTTTGTAGGGGGTTTCATATGGGTTTAATAGAGCTTCAGTGACATCCAATGGGAACTGAATCAGGTCCTTACCATATTAGTGCTGACATTAGATCTTATATAAAGATAATTTAAATACATTATTTTTCATCATTATATTTTGAGCCATAATTTTTATATCTAAAACAAAATCATTGCAATCCTGCTACAGAAAAGTAAACAGGAAAAAGAGTAACTCATCCAAGAATTACCCTTTATGAAAGATACTGCTTACCCTTGCAGGTAGCAAAAGATGTTAACGTTAAAATAGCCAGCAGAAAGTACAGGCTATGCTTGTTAATAATTTTGGTCCTGTATTATGCTTATGAGTAACAAATCACTCTATGTGTTTTCTTTGCAAGTGCTAGAATGTTTGTAAGTGAAATTGTCTGCATCTTTAGGGCCCAGTGAATGGCAGGTTCTCATAATCTGGAACAGGGAAGACACAGCTAGTGTTACAATCCATTTTGCTTGCCACCAGTCACCAGCCTGGGTTGCTGACTGAGGGAACACATACCATTCACCAACGAGGCTTGCTAATTAAGGCACACTTTCAGTCCACCCTCTAGATGTAGGCTGAAGCAAATGGGACAGGGAATCCTGACAATGAAAGCAAACTGTTATTCTTTTTTATTGAGAGATGCTAATGCAGAAATGCACCCCGTGTACTGCTTTATTATCAAAGGCTATAGGATGCATTAAATTTACTTAGCACCTACTATTAATAAGAAAAGCCACTGCTAAGCAAGATTTGTCAGGTCTCATTAATTGCTACAGAGGAATCTAGATCCTTGTACTATTTCTTAGGACCCTGAGGGTTTTTTTTTTGATGATGCTGTGTCTGTATCATCTTTCTTCTGTTTTCTCCTCCTCTCTCTTCAAACCTCTTTGTTAACCTTGTATAGATCTCTGGCTCCTATTTCCTTTACCTGTCAGGGACTCTGGCAAGTCCACCAGAGAGTGTTGACCCTAATCTTTCAGATCTTGAAGTTTTGTCTGTCGCATCACCTGCTTCTTCCTTGCGCCTGCATGTGCTGTTAAATTTCCTAACTCTAATCAATATGATTATTAGGTTAGATTGCCTCCAAATAACATGTTCTTTGTTGCAGCATCAGTTTTACTCTGTTGTTTCTTCTCTGTCTGGCCTATCTTGGTACACACACTAGCTCTGAAATCAGCTTTACATAAAGGCTGGCCTCAGCGTTCTGGAAATATGTGAGTCCCTTGTATGAATAGAGATGTGACTGTGGCCTCATCCTTAGGACTTTCCCTGGAAGGAAGGAGAATATCCACGCCTTTCCCCAGGTAACAGAGGATATCTTTGTCTTTGACTATGATGCCAGAGAAAATGCTTGCTTGGCAGATTTCGAGTGGGCTGAAAACCCAGAATGTGTGTATGCTTGAAGTACTACACCTTCACCTTAACAGGTAAGGTGAAATCAGTGTGTGTTGATATACTTTCCTGATATTTTATAACAGGCAAATAAAAGTATGAGGTGTATCATAAATAAAGACAAAATTTCCTAAGCGCTTAAGATTTAAAATAATCACATTACTGAAAAGGTGGTATGATGTGAAGGGCTTTGGAAAAATTTGGCCTGATAGATACTCTGTGGACTATTTAATACAGGACACTGATAGATAGCAATCATATCCTGTCCTTTTCCTTCCCAGAAACTCTACTTCTGACACTATGAATGGTAACGTTAGACCCCTTTTTTTTCCAGAATGTGCAATTGGATTATACCTCTCTATTGCTTCTCACTGTCTCTTTTCTTTTCCCAAACAATGCGAGAATATAATGTAGAACTTTCAGTTCTATAATAGGAAGACAATCTATTATTCTATGCTAGCACCTAGAAAAAAAAAACCCAAGCAAAAAAATTCCCTTTATTAAACCTGAAACATAAGCAGAAATAATGCTGAAAGATTTAGGTGGGTGTGTTGATTGTAAATGCAGAGGTCTACTGACAAGCATATGATAACAAATCACAAAATCAAGGAAAAAATACTGTATGCTCAAACTGGAAATGCGTTTCAGAATTGTGGCCAAGAAACAAAAAAAGTTTTGGCAGTTATTGTATGAAAAGTCTGTCAAGTCCTGAGTGTAGTGCAGCTGTAGTGCTGAAGACAAACACCTTTCTCAGTTTGTCCTGTTAGGGGGATAAAATCAATGATGGATATACAATTTCTGTCTAAAATAGTGGCTACACCTCACCTTGAATATAGTGTGAAGTACTGGCATAATGCAACTTTGCAGTGTATGCCGCTGACTTCAAGAGCACAGAATGGTAAAAAAAAATAAGCTCAGACTGGTTGGATCTATACAGAAGAAAAGTTTAAATTAGAATTTATTCTAATTGAAAAATGAAAAGATTCACTGGAATTTGCTAAAGTTTCATATTTATGGCAGCAGTTAGTGAATATAAAGCTTAGTGGCATTGTTGAAATATGATTATACAAAAATACCACAATGTATAATTCGCTAAACTAGTGGAAGCAAGCAAGAAGTAATAAAAATAGGTTCAGGCAGATGATAGAAAGCATAATGTTATACTAAGGATAGCTGCTGAAAGAACCAAAAATAATGAGAATACAAGGGCACAGCCTCTGGTAGTAAAGACAGCTTCAGATCTTGCTTCTGCATTACCCTTTACTGTAGAGCAACGAGCAGTTGAAAGGCTGGCCTATAAAATATAATTATGTGAGATAAAAATATTTTCTTTTTTCCTAGAGCCTTTTTTCAGTGATACAATGGATGTGGAAATTTGCAAACAGGGAAGGGCAATGGGCACTAATGAACAGGGCAGTTGAGCAATGTGGTAAAGCCAGTCTATGAGTTTCAGAAAGAAGCAAATAGGTTTCTGCACTGGGAAGGTGGAGAAGTCTATAAGCAAAGTGAAAGGAAAAGAAGAAAATTGTGAGCATCAGAAAATGCTTAGTTTAGTATTTATTTGGTTATAAGTAACAATTTTAAATGATTTCTCTGAAAAAACAATTTTATGTCTCTCATCATAATAAAAACTGCATCTTAAAAGCAATAAATTAATCTTCATAACTTGACTTTGATTTGAGAATTTTACCCACATAGGGGAGAACAATATTGCTTACATTCACATAGGAAATCTGGGTCAGAGCAGGAAACTGTAAACAGCTTAATCTTACTACTGAGCATCCTTTCCAGGTTGCTCATAGTTAATCTATCTCTAGAAGAGTTTTTTGTTGTTTTTTTTTTTCGTTTGGGTTTTAAACTTCACATTTCTGAAAGCAGGTCTTAATAAGGGAAGTGGTGGAAATACTCAAAGAGGCTGGGTTTATGGAAATAGTGTTTCAGCATGGAACACGGAAATTTTGTAGATAGTGTCAGGAAGCCAGTTCCTGTTGACTCCAAATTATATACAGGAAAATAGAGTGTGCAAGGGAGCTTATAAAGGAAAATAAATTCTTTACTCATATGGGAGGAAAGAGACTTGGACTGCATGATAATTCAGTTGATTTTGTTTGAATGATGGATCCAAAGTACACAACATGCTCCATGTAGGACACCTGAAACCCTGGACAGGAGTCATGTATTTTTCTAGGCTTCCTACTTGTAGAGCTCATCACCCTAAATTGGCTTAATGTTGCGGACAAGCAGAAGACAAGATGTTGCTGTGCAGTAGCTGAGGTGTAGATAGAACTGAACCTGTGTAATCTGGCCTGGTAGCTGAAGGTTGGAGTAAAACTTCACATGAATCTGACTGGATAGGAGAAAGAAGAAGAAAGCAGCCCATAAATGTCCCACTGGCTGTATATGAGACAGTTTAGTTTCATGCCATGGCTGTGAGTGAGCTGGTACTGTTTATGAGTAAGACTAGTGGACATCAAAAAGCCAGACAGTAATTAACTGGGATGCCAGTGTGAGATTTCAGCTGCATATACAGATTGAGCTTTGATAGTTTCATTTGCTTATAATTATTGCATTTGCCCCATAAAAACTGCAGTTTCATAATCCCGAGGACTCCTGAGTAGGAGAAAAAATTAGAGAAGGCAATGTTTTAAAATGTTTGACTCCTAAATTCTGGAAGTAAATATGATTTTAAAAGGAGGTTTGAGGTCATTGATTTATTTACCACCTGGGGATTCCAAATGCAGTATTTTGGATGGAAGAAGAGCAACATAAGGTAGCAGCATAGGGCGTTGGGTTTGGTGGGTTTTTTTCACAAGTACCTAGCTATATGTAGGCTATAAGGGGAGAGCACTACCCAATATTCATTGTCTGGGCTTAATGATAAATACTGTAAGCACTTAAAACAAAATTATATTTTCTTTTTAATATATGGTAAGAGCAGTAGCTTCTGTACTTAACTTTCCTAAGACCTTCCCTTGGAGGAATTCTTCTGACTTCTAGCTAAAGTAAATTATTTCCTTTTTTACAACCTTTCTGATTTTTGTTTATTCCTTCAACCTCACCAAAGTTTCAGTTTTCCAGGGGAGAGGGGTTGAGAGAAAATGAGGGTCCAAACAACTATCCAAACATCATAAGGAAGACAATGCTTTACAGACATGAGGAATCCTGCTCTCTAATATCATACAACCTTTCAGTTGAGCCTTGATGACCTATGAGAGAAAAAATTTAACTTTTACATATATATCTTGAAACTGAAATTAATATGATTTTTAAAAAAAACTGCAATATTTTAAAATACTTTTAAAAATGTCTGGAAGGTTTAGAATTGAGGTATGTACAAACAGTAAGAAATACAAGAAAATCAGAAGCAGCTTCAGCAATGACAAAGCTGAGAATTGGTGAAGAACAGCATTTCAGTTCCCCGCACAAATCAATATGCTCATATTTCTGACTACATAATTACACAATACATTATGTTCTAAAATGAACATTTACTGAAATTGATGAGAGAATTACCAAAGTAGTTGGACTCCCTTAAAGTGTGTTGGTGATGATCATTGCAGGGATTTTGCTGGCAGGCATTTCTTATTACCAGGGCTGTAAGGCTGCATTTTCTAGAAAGCCATCAAAAAAGAAATTTTATATGTTGAGCTTTGAAAAAGAATATGAATACTGCACTATGCTTGTAGCAGAGCTGTGCAAAAATGTGATGCCAAATTGAGCTCTGCAGAGTTTGCAAAGTTTCAGCTAAACTAAAATATTCCATGCCACACTTTTAGTGGAAAGCTTTTATTTGGAATTTTTTTTAAAGTTGAATGCATTGGTTTTAGTAAGTTTTCTTGACAGACATCTAATTTTAACAGATGTATTGGGCTTGCATGGCAAGGTTTTTGTAGTGCGGGGGGGCATGGGGTGGCTTCTGTGGAAGCTGCTAGAAGCTTCTCCTATGTCCCATAGAGCCAGTGCCAGCTGGCTCCAAGATGAACCTGCCACTGGCCAAGGCTGAGCCCATCAGTGATGGTGGTAGCACCTCTGGGACAACATGTTTAACAAGGGGAAGAAAACTGCTGCACAACAGCAGACAGAGGAGAGAAGAGAAAATATGTGAGAGAAACAACCCTGCAGACACCAAGGTCAGTGAAGAAGGAGGGGGAGGAGGTGCTCCAGGTGCCAGAGCAGAGATTCCCCTGCAGCCCGTGGTGAAGACCATGGTGAGGCAGGCTGTGCCCCTGCAGTCCATGGAGGCTAATGGTGGAGCTGATATCCACCTGCAGCCTGTGGAGGACCTCATGCCAGAGCAGGTGGACATGCCCGAAGGAGGCTGTGACCCTGTGGAAGCCCACACTGGAGCAGGCTCCTGGTAGGCCCTATGGACCCATGGAGAGAGGAGCCCACGCTGGAGCAGGTTTGCTGGAAAGACTTGTGATCCCATGGGGGACCCACACTGGAGCAGGCTGTTCCTGAAGGACTGCACCCCATAGAAGGGACCCACGCTGGAGCAGTTTTTGAAGAATTGTAGCCTGTGGGAAGGACTCACACTGGAGAAGTTCATGGAGGACTATCTCCCGTGGGAGGGACCCCATGCTGGAGCAGAGGAAGAGTGTGAGGAGTCCGCCTCCTAAAAAGGAAGAAGCAGCAGAGATGATGTGTGATGAACTAACCGCAACCCCCATTCCCTGTCCCCCTGCACTGCTCAGGGGGAGGAGGTAGAGAATTCAGGAGTGAAGTTGAGCCTGGGAAGAAGGGAGGCGTTGGGGGAAGGTGTTTTAAGATTTGGTTTTATTTCTTATTATCCTACTCTGATTTGATGGGTAATAAATTAAACTAATTTCCACCAGTCAAGTCTGTTTTGCCTGTGATGGTAATTGCTGAGTGCTCTCCCAGTCCTATAGTGAGCTCTTCATTATATTTTCTGTCCCCTGTCCAGCTGAGGAGAGGAGTGATAGAGCAGCTTGATGGACACCTGACATCCAGCCAGGGTCAACCTACCACAACAGACAACTGGACACAGTGAACTTCAAAGGCCTACTACACAGCTAAACTGTGTCTCTTGGTCATCATCTTATTTTAGGGGTAGCCTGAGCCTACTGACTTTAATGGATATGTCCCAAATAAGCCGTTCTGGCTTGTTTTTTACCAAAGCAATTAACTACAGAAATATGCATTTTCTTTCAGATGGAGTTTTACAGTAAAACCAGTGGCAAAATTTTTCTCCTAAGTTTTATTATTGTTAAAGCCAATGAGTTAAAAGGATCCCAACTCACGTAGATGAGAGCATGCAGGCACAGTTGCATTCATCTGGGGATAAGAGCTCAGGAATAGAGAGACACTCCAACCAGCGATTCCTCCCACTCCATGAAAATTCAAAAGCTGTTCTCTGTCACACTTTATGGTGGTTCAGGACGTAGGAATGCTTCTTGCAGATGTCTGGAGATGAAAAATAGCATCCATCCAGAGGTTAGCAGAGAGATATAAAAGAGGGAATCTGTCCTAACCATCTATGAAGCAGCCAGGCAGAAAAGTTTTAACATCCCCACCATGCCTCATTTTTTTCATTTTTTCCCCCCTAAAGACAATCCAAGTGGGAGATAAAGAGGCTGAAGGAAGAGATACATTGATGAGACTGGTATGCATGAAGTTCCTAGGACTGGGTGTCAGCAGGTATCTGAGGACCATGCAAGGGGCCCCAGTAAGATCTGGGGATTGTTGGACTTATGGGTGTTAATGCAAACAATATTAAGATACATGTGAGATATCTCCTCTTTTTAGATGTAATTGTTTAAAATTTTAACTAATACTTAGTTAAATTTACTGTTAGAGATTTTTTTAAGCCATCTTTGTAATGCTGAAGATAGGGTGTTTGCTTTCTTTGTGGACATATGAGGTCAGGAGAAGAATGCTAGTGAACACGATTAGCAAAATAAAAACCTGAACTGTAGTCTTCCTGACCTCTGCCCAGGTTCTGACAAGTGAATTTTGAGGCTTGGTAATAACAGTTATGCATAAGAAGGTTGTTAAATTCCTATAAGTGAAAATGACTACATTTCACATAGTTACCATATATATATGTGTGTGTGTGTCTATCTACATTTGACCCTTTTTCCCATTCAGAAGTTTTATCCAGCTAGAATTTGAAAACTGTGAGCGCTTGTCTTGGAATATCTGAACAGCCTGAAGTCATTCAGGCAACCTTATATCTATGCCTGAGGTTATACGGACAGATCAATGGAAAAAGACTATGTGCAGTGACTGAGATGCACCTTGGACAAATCAAACACTAAATATATACCACATATGTCAGCTAGATTTTCACCTGTGAAATCCTGGACAGAAATATGGGTAACCTGATTTTCCAGTCTACACAAATGTATTGAAATGGAAATGAAGTTCTGAATTTATGTTACTTTTTGCTTTTGACTAAAGATTCCAGTCGTATTCCTTTTTCTCCAGCAACTGGGAAGAAATATGAGAGGGAGAGGAAAGACGCAGACCTCAAAGAAGACTTGGGGGTCAGGTTTTATTCTTAGCCATGCTATATATTGCTTAGAAGTACCTCCCTTTCTAAGGCATTTTAAAATCCTAGGGCTAAAAATGGTCCTGTAATGAGGCTTTATTATTATTATTGCCATTCACATTTAAACTTTCTGCATTATGGTTCTAATTAAGAGAAAAGTAAGAAAAAGTCTGTACTGGAATGACTCATGAAGACTTCTTATTCTGTTTCTGATTCAGGGGTTTCAGGTTTGTCACTTCTTTGCTGTATATTACAAGTTATTTTCTTTCAGAGATTGCAATCAAGTATCCAGCTTTAGAAAAGCAAATTCAGTTGAACAACTGTACAACTCTTTAATTGTAATACACATTTTCCTTTTTATTGTTCCAAATAATTCCCTCTCTTTTTTGTTTTCCATTTTCTTACTGTATGGAGGTGTGATGCAGGTCAGAACATGAGAGTTTTCAGTCTTTTACAGAATATATAGAGGCTTGTTGTACTCTACAGAAATGCAATTGGTAACTGAGTTTTTTTTTTCTTTCCTTAATAGGCTGTGAGCTGAAAAGGACACTCCATGTTACTTAAACAGTCTATCTGACAAATTATGCTCTTTAATTCTACTTAGGAAACTGTCTTTTACATTAACTAAACATCACCCAACTCCCCGACCCTACTTGACATTTAAAGCTTAAGCAACTACAGCCTACTTCTAACAAGTTCTCCTTCAATGTAAATTAAAATGATGTGGTGTTGAACAAAATCATCCAGTATCAAACAGTGCAGTCCTCAGGGATTTTTTTAAATACTGTTCATGTGCAAATAGAGGAATTCAATTAAAAAATAACCCAAGGCACTAAGCAAACTTGCAATATTAGCTGAATGTAATGTAACTTTTTGGAGACCTCACCTCATATATTGTTGTATATATATATACACACACACATACATATAGACACACATACATAGGCCTAGAATGTTCCAAAACAAAGAATGTCTTCTGCTCTCTGATTTGTGATGGCTTTATTTTAATTAGGATTATCTCTTGTTTTAGGTGGCTCATTTAGACTTACTACTGTGAGCTTTCTCAACAGCAGTATCCTGGAATTTTAATTTCTGTAGGATGTAGTTATGCAACAGCTCTTTTTGGATTTCATATTTGTACATTTAAATAATTAGCATGAAGGCTGCTTCTCATAGTAGCTTGCAAAGTAGATGGTGTGAATTAAACTCTTCAGGTTTTACCCAGGTTCACCTCCACAAACTCGGTTCTACCCTCTACGTGGAGAAGACAAATCCTAAAAGTGCTGTTTGGTACTTGAAACTACCTCTGAATGAATGACTTCTGCAGACTCTCTGTAACTTGCCAAGCGGCTCAAAGTAAAGTCTGATCTCATTTGAGCCCCTTGTAGAGTCCTCTGTCTTTTGCAGGAGAGCAGGAATAGATAGATCAATTTCCTCCCAGCATGTGAAGAGAAAGCAGCATCATCTTCCAAATCAGATTGGGACGTAATTATAGTTAGACTCTTTGGGTTCACTTACAACTAACTCTGTGCGGTTTCAGAAGATTTTGTATGGCAAAACTGCCTTTTTTAAAATTCACACCTGTATGTTAAACTTATATTAGACATCAGTTGAGCTCTGCTTTTTGTTTTGTTTCACATTCAATGTGAATGCATGTCATATTTTTAAAATAGATTGGCAATATTAATGAAAAACATAGCCGTGCCTATATAACACACAGCCAAAACTATTCAGCTGTGCATTGATAATGCACTTGCACAGGCAGCATATCACTACCTGTAGCTCTTGCAAATCACCCCTGTTTCAGTATTAGTGGTTTCAGTAAAAGTCTCAGATGGAAAAAGCATAATGTCAGTGGAATAAGATGATTGAAATACTGAATGGTTAGATATCTAACATATTTAATTCCTGATGTTCACCTAGTAATTTTAAAGAAAGGCTAATTTTACATTTTTTTTTATTTTGTGATGAAAATGAATAAATGACAAATACATGTGCAAACTTCTCTTTCCATGTCATTTCTCGTTATTTTTTAATGCCAGTGACAACTCTTCCTTTGGGTTAAGCATTTCTTTGCTTTTGTGAGTATGTTCATTTGATAGCTAAACCACAAAATTTTCTGGAAATGGGGTAATAGGCTTATTGACATATTATTATAAGCAGAGAATTATTTGTTTATGTGAAATGTAGTTGAAGATGTTTTAAATCATAGCCTACCCTATAATGCCCTAAGCAGCTGTACTTCCAACAGATGGCAACCCTTGAATATTGAGCTTCTTTTAAGTGGTTTAAACAAAGGGCCAACTGCTATGCCTTCTTGGATCTAATGTGTATAGGATCAAGTGAAGTTCCTGCAAGAGATTAAAGAATAAAAATATTTTTGAGACACTAGAATCTAACAGAACTTTGAAAGTTACTCTCAGACATTATTTTCCATAAAACTAATCCCTAAAAACACTATAAAAAATGGACCTCCCCAAGAAAATAAACTATTAATCTAATAGTTTAATTTCGATTTCTTTTTTCTACAGCAATACACTATTTGCGAAGATGCTGTCCCATGTGAGTCAGTCTTGAAGTCCTAAAAGAGTATTAGAGAAACACCCAGGTTGCTTATTGAGATGGTATACACAGTTTGACACTACAGTACTGATTCAGGGAAGTACTTAAATGTGTGCTTAACTTTAAACATTGCTTAAATCTCATCGACTTTAATGGAACTTAATTACATATGCAAGCACCCTCAAAGAATAAGATAATTTCCTGTAAATCAGATTTTTTTAAAAAGAGTTTACTATAGAAAAAGTCTTTAACTGTAAATTTCCACATGCAGTACTGTGTCTGCCTACTAAATTGACTGTTTTAAAGTAATTTTAGCTGACTTTCTTTAGGAGTAGCAAAAGTAGTAAATGTTTATCTATTTTATTCTTTCCTCAAAGCAGATGAATGGAAAGAAGCAGTACATGTGAAGTGTAGTGGGCCACTTTTTTCCTTGGTGCAACTCCATTGGCTTCTGTGGAGTGTTGTTAGGGTTGAATTTGGTCCACTGTTGACAGAATACTTGTTCTGACTGCATACGACAGCACATTTAGTAAAAGCATATTAAATATACTATTTAGGCACCACACTTTTAGCATTTTTTGAGATCCATAGGAAAAAATGTTGAAGCACATATGATAAATTGCTTGCTGGAATGAATAGTCTGGTTTGATTGTTGTCTACATGATTGAAAATAAGCATGAAGTTTTGAATCAGAAATTTCAGAGGAAAACTGTGACAGTTGATAAGCACACTTAATATACTATCTAGATGGACCATTGGTTTGATCTGGCATGTCAGTTCCTATGTTCCTGCAAATAGCTTTTCAGTACACAAATGCCAAAAGGAATTTGACCTAAAGCAGAGGTTAGAACAAGTTAATTTTCTTTTAAATTCCTGTGGTTTGGAAATATTAACAAATAGAATGATCCATTTTAGTAGAATGCATACTTCTGAATGCATAAATCCAGTACATCTAAGAAAGCACAAATGAGTTCAGCCTCCTACCTTTCTGGGCTTGTAGGAATTCACCTGCTCCTAGAGTCAGACCAACAGTAGCTGATGATTTAGAAAAGAAATGCAGATTCCCGGTATATTTGAAGTTGAGCTTATTTTATTTACTGTACTTCAGTGTCAAAGTACATGATTCTTCTGTTTTCAAAAGGGATCACACTTTGTGACCCAAGGGACAATTACTGAACCATCCAAGCGTGTAAGTTATGGACACCAGTGCTTTTATTAAGGATCCATGAAATGCTCAATTTTTAATATTGGGAATATACCGAATGATGAAGCTTATACTTACACAGAAGGAAAGTACAAGATCAATGAGCTTTTAAGATGTACTTGAGTACACAAGGGATGTGAGAGCTGCACTAGTCATATGTTAGTCTCAGACATGGGCATTTGTTTTAGATGTATTGCAGATTTTGTACAGCTGAAGCAAATTGACTTAAGTGTAAATTCAAAGTAGATCAAGCATTACACCAAGGTTAATACTATTGCAAGGCAACATCTACTATAGGGTCTAAAAATCAGTCAGCAAAAGAACCAGTTGATAGTAGGATTTTGGTTGACATCTGAATGAACCGGCTAACTATATCTCTGTATCATTTGTTCCTTACACATTGGTTTAACTTCTTGAAAAGTTAAGATTGGGAAACGTTTTTTTTTTTTTTCTCAGGTAATTATATATTTGTGACAAAAATTTTGTTAGGGCAAGGTAGTGGCAAAAGACAGCGATTGCAAACTTATTTTAGGAACCTAATAAAAAAATCACAAGGTCTCAGACTTTCCCCAATGAAAAGCTGTGATTTCTGTCATTAAGTCTGCAAGTTGCCTTAGAAGCCGAGTTACTTAATCTTTCTCTTTTCTTGTCTTTCTTTCCTCCCACCCCACCCCCACCCCCTCCCCCCCAGTAAATTCCAGCTATGCCCTTGAATGGCTGTGACCACCTGTTGTCCCACACCTGTTTCAATTTATAAACCATATGTTGCAGTCACAGACTAGAACCGCTGTAGACATGATGTGCTTTCTTGTAAATACTTCATAGGCTTCCTAGTCTCTGCACTTCAAAATAATATGAAAGCATTGATTTTGCAGAAAATCAGGACTGAGACTGGATGTTTTCTCAATATTACCTCTGTTCCTTAGGCAAGGAATTGTAAAGGTTGCTGAATCATAAAAACCCCTCATAGAACTATCAGCATATTGCTATCAGATATTAGCACTATCATTTGAAAATGAACCCTACTGCGATCAATGGTAAGGAAACAGAAGATACGATAACTCCTTCTGTAACACAAGTACATTTGCAAAATAATAATTTGCAGGATGATAATTCCCAGGGTGATTAAGTGTTGAAACCAGTTTTGCAATCTCATGTTCAAAAAGGAATTTCTTAAAATTACTTGTATTAAGTAGTTTGGATAGTTGACTTAATTCTCAGCTGGTCTGCACTAGACTTTTTAAAATTCTTTTCAACTAAGATGTAACAATTTGTACATTAAGTGTACAAAGGTACCGTAAGTGCTCCATCCACTGGTATGGACATCTATAAGTCTGTAAACACGACTGGATGCTCAGGTATAATGCACCTTTCATTCTGTCAGCAGTGCAGTAAAACCTCAAATTATGTTCTATCCCTTAAACCATCCCCTGAACAGGAGAGCTTCGGTACCTGTGGAAGATGGATGAATGCTGATGTTAAGTAGTAAAAATATTTCTCATGAAGTTAAGAGTCTTTCTATTAGGTCCATTCTTTGGACTTTCAATCATGTCCAAAGTGTGGATCTGATTGTTCCCCATAGCCATATTTATTTGCTAGCTTGTACTGAACTGGTTTGGAAAGAAAAAGAAACTCTTGAGCATAGAGATGCTTTCTGAAGCTATTTGCCTGTGGTGGAGATGAGATGGTCTTCTGAAAGCTCTTTATGCTTTGCTGACTTTCATCTACTGTAAAGCATTTGGATGAAGTGGAATTGTTTACAAAATGATTTGCTATGGCGTGGACTCTATGCTTCACTTTTACCCTTCATAATGAACTAGGAATGTATATTTATTATACTATGCAGGGGTAGTGAATCATCATGGGTGATGCAGGGCTGAATGTTTAATTAATGTCATGGATAAACCAGAGTAGTGTTACGCTCTTTGCCTATTATTGTCGAAAGAGCAGCAGCCGCCAACATAAAAAGCCAATTACATTTGTAACAGCTTGTACTGGTGAAAAATTAAGGCTGCTGGAGGTGGTATGCATTCCTTCTTTGTCTCTCTCATCTTTCTTCACTCCTCTTTTGCTTGTCTTTTGCTTCCCCCTTTTCTCTACGGTGTATTTGGTTCTCTAATTACTTATCTCCTTTATTATTACTTATTTCCTTATTATTACTTATTTCCTTTATTTTTCCTTTTACATTTTTTTAGGTCTTTTATATCCCATTCATCTTCCCAGTCTTTCAGCAACTGTATTGGTTTAAATAAAGTCAATAGAAATGGCAGCATGGGAAAATGAGACAAACAGGAAAAGATAGAGCTTCTAGGTACGACTACTGTAGTTTAAAATTAAATGGAAAAACAATGTTCCTAAACATAAAGCTGAAGGAACCAAACCCTACAAATTTTCAGTCTGCAAACAATTTTAGCCTAACTTTCTCATTGATCTACCAGAAGTTTGGTTTATTACTTGTCAAATAGTGTTTATGAGTATTCATACCAAAAGTTAAAATCCCTTGTGTTGTTCACCCTGGTTTAGGCCAAGAGTTTTGTTTTAAAAGGACTTGCTCTTAATACTGATTTAAATATAATTTCAGATAAAAAATAGTTTTTGCAATATTTACCTGTCAGAAGTTCCAGGATATAAGATAGAGTAACTTTTCTAGATTATTTTTGGTATTTTTTTCACCTTGCCCTAAGGCAAAATCCTAGATGGATGGATTCTAGTTTCCTGATGGTATCTCTGGTAGTTGGGATCTGATATTAGCTGAAATCTCCTGATTATCTGGACCTCTCTTCTGACAGACTTTTGGATGTCCAGGTTGCCTGAATGCACAAGGAGGACTGGTCTTAGCCCCTCATGCTACCACTTCTTTTTTCCTCTTTTCTTTTTTTACTTTTCTCTCTTTCCCTCTTTTTTTTTTTTTTTTTTAATGACTACTCTCTGCCATCAAAGAACTCAAATAGCTAGTGATTTAAGGAAAAAGGAAAAATAAGATATCATAGCATTGGTAGGTAAGTATAGTTCTCTCCACATGCTTTACTTTCCCAGCATCTAAAAGCAAAGTGTAATTACAAGGTTGCTACTGCCAGAAGGGTCATCCAGAATAACTCTCCTTGCATTTGAGTGAAATGAAAAGTATCATATTTTTCTTTTTCTTTTATTGTTTTTTTGGGTAGTGCTATATGTCCAAGGTTTGACAGGGATATTTTTCCAGTCAAAGAGAAGCATACATATATTTTGCCACTGGAATACAATTGCATTCCCATAAACATCATAGTGACAAAAACCCAGGGTATTTTCCTACAGCCTTGGGGCTTATAGGTTAAACAGCCTCCTGTTAGGTTAGACTTGAAGCCAGTGCAAGTTATTCAGTGGGAAGGTTGAAGAAAGATCCTTAAAGTTATAACCATTGATTCTAGTTAGTGATATAATGATTAATTATGTGTCACTGAATATAGCAATGTGCCCATAACAGCTTTCTGGGCCGCAGTAACAGGTATCATTACGTAAAACACTAGTGTGATCTCTAAACCATCCTACTGTTACTACCTTTCACAGTAAAGCTTAGAAACCCCTAACAATAGCAGAGCTGCCTGGCTTTTGCTCAAATTCAAACACATAATAGAAGATCGCTCATTGTCACCAGTTCAAAGCCATCTTGAAGAGGCAGAAACAGCATAGGAAGAGAAAGAGAGACAGAGAAGTGATGCAGCTAAGGTAATAAATCAGGCTGTCCTTGGATGTTTGGGAGCAGGCTAGCCTGAGTGTTTCCTTGTGGATCTGACTGTAGTGGAGGCCTGGAGAACTTCTGCTACAACTCTGTCTTGCCTCCTTAATGTTCAGAAAAAGCTTAAAAAGCAGGAGTGATGTCCTACTGATGGAAGCAAGGTGTTGTAGGGGCATAAAGTTTTTCTTTAATTCAGGCCTGGAATGACTTTTGGCTGCTTTCAAATTCAGTAAGGTCAGCAAAGGACACAGAAAATGTCTATGATTTCCTGTAGGTACTTCAGGCACCTGTATAGTAACATACTTAAAGAAATTTAATTTTATTTACTGGTCCTTAATAAACATGTTTTCATGTCCAGCCAAAAGGAGGAAAGGTAAAAGTACAATTCAGCTGTAACTTCTATTTGATTTTGGGGCTAGCACTGGGAAGCCTAAGCCACTTTGATTTCAGTAAAGTTTAAGCTCCTCACTACATCTGTGAATCTGGATCTTGGAAGGTTTTCACTTCTAATATATCATGGAAAAAAAAAGTTTTGATCTGGGATGGGGAGCAGGTTATCTCTTGAGAAAATGAACCTCCAGTTTAGAAATTCCATACAGGCAGTTGACACACAGACCATGTAAAATCCTGAACCTGGAAACCTATGTGGAAATACCTTTTGTATTAAACCATCTGGCAGATATGACTGGGGTGTAATTGTTGTGAAAACTTTCTGAATGCAGAAGACTTTTTTCTCAGTGGGAACTCAGCTTGTTCTAGGGAGTTTAATAATTGCTACTTATTTGTTTTGAATGAGAAAACTCAATCAAATAGAAAATTTGAATGAGAACACTTACAGATTTAAAACTATCTGTTTTAACTATATCTTTAAAGGTAGATGAAAAAGTGACTACATATTATTGGAATCCTAATAGTCGAATGAATTCTAAATCTGTCAGCTCTACAAAATAAGACCAGTTCATTGTATATCATGTCACACATTGTTTTGAATCAGAATATATTTGCTATGCTGTAACAATTCAAGCAGAGACATTTGCTTTTCCTTATTCTTTAATGTGAGACCAGAAATATTGTTCCAGAAGGAAGGTTTTTCAGGAGCTAAAAGATTCAAGGGTATGATTAGAAGTCAGCTGTAGCGGTTATCATAGTATACGCTTACCTAGGGGGTGTCTCACTGCTATAATACTTGGAGAAAATTATTTTTTCAATAAACATGAAACAAAATGGCTATCCAGGAAATATAATGAAGCAGTGCAATAACAAGTATTTTTTGTTATGACACTATGTTAGGTTTTGTTCTGTATTCTGATGTCTTAATACAAGAATTCCAAATATCCAATACAATATATTTTGTGAGAGTTCTTTATTTTTCTTGCCCATGATATCCTGGAGTGCATCCACAGTGATGATCTTAAATAAAATGTCTGACATACAGGATGATATTACCATTTAGAAGACTTCAAGAGTCAGATATACTCTTATTTTTTCAGTTTTGATCTGTTTCTTCCACTTGCTGGATGATATAAAAACAAAGCTCATTCAAGCTGTGTCTTTTGACACCATAAGCACATTATTTTTGTATACCACGTTTCTGCATTAAATTGTGTTCTATTGCAGAGATAGGATAGTGCTCTTTTTTGCTTTCTTTTAGCAAGAAGTATCAGTTCTAATATTTCATAAATTCTGCAGTATATATCCACATATCCTCCTACCCACTCCACTCTGCAGTCCTTTATCTCTGATATAATGTGTCCCCATATAATACTAGAAAATGTACCAACATCTTAAGAAACAAAAATCACAATATTTATGATTGGTGTCTAGAAGTTAAATAATGCTAAAAGCTAAATATGTGAAGTTGAAAATAAACACATTGAGCTACAGAATTAGGTTGCTAGGAACACATACCTAAGAAAAAGGAAAAAGGTTTTTTTTTCCTGTTTTTCATAAAATTTCTGATAAATATAGGAAACTGTGCTGAATCTTACATCTGAAATCCTTCATTGTGACAGTTTTGAAATAGTAATCTTATGTTTATACCCAAATAAGCATATCTGAGATTTATATAATGGTTCTGACCTTCCTGAACCATACAGTTCAGACCACTTTTGTTTTCAATAGTAGTGCAATACCTTCACACAGTAAAAAAAAAAACCAAACCCCAAAAATAGTAATAAGATCCCCAGTGCTAACTGTTACAAGTGTTAAAGAGTGGTAGGAAGAATATCTAGGAGCTTTTGTTTGGTTTTCTTCTTGCTTCTTAAATATTCTTTAAAGCTGTAAAGTAAGTTTTTCTGCATATTACACCATCAAGTTGAGTGATTTACAGTTGTTAAGTTTCATGGAGAGAAAATATTTTGTATTAAAGGCTCCTTCATCTATCAGAGAAAATCATAACAAGAACTAATGGCTGGATATTAAAATCAAACACATTCAAGTTAGAAATAAAGCACACATCTTTACTGTTGCTGGTGTTAACCATCAGAATTACTTACAGAAAGAAATAGTGCATTCTCTCCCTCTTGATATTCCAAGATCAGTCCTGGATGTTTTTTCTGAAAGGTATGATTCAGTAAAACCCATTTATTACTGCTGTGACTACTACAGGAATAATTTGGTATATTGTTTAGCTTGAGATATGTGCACAGGCAGACTAAATGCCTCAGTGATTCCTCTTGATCTTGAAGTATTTTATTAGACAAGTATGTTCAAGTGGAATATAAATATTTTAAGAGTTGAGGTTTTATAGAGAACCATTTTATTTTTATTTTTTTTTTAAAGTATCAGTTTCTTCACTAAGACGATGTTTTGCCATATTGTGCCTCATGTTGATAAAGGTCTCTGGTTTTAGTTTTTCCCTTTTAAATTGGCTTCTACTAGCCCTACAATAAAACAGGGTGTTTGATTAAATTGTATCTATCTCTAATGATCCTACTTTAGATATCTATATTATATTTTTCATGATCTTTCCACATTTTGAATTGCTTGAATATGAAGCAGCTCTGAACCATAGGCCTATAGTGGTATGGGAGGAATCCAGTCTAATATGATTTGTTTGGAACATTGCTTCAACGTAGCTACAGAAGCACATGGTTCACAGCATAGATGGAGAAAGCTTAAGTCTGTGTGCCAACACCATATAGATCATAGAACTTCTTCAGAAGCGGCTCTTGTCCCATAATAGCTTTCACTTAACATTTTTGTTTACATTTCTACTCTATAATTGTTAAGACATTTGGAAAAGGGGCAGATTTTTTTGTCAGAGAATCACAGGATCACTGAGGTTGGAAGGGACCCCTGGAGACCACCTGGTCTGAGTCCCTGCTTAAAGCAGGGACAGCTAAAGCAGGTTGCTCAGGGCCATGTCTCACTGGGTATTGAATACCTCCAGGGATGGAGAATCTTTGGAGCCATAACTCTCAGCTTTCTAAGCTCAAAAAAGGATTTGGTGACTGTCTGAAATAACTCTCTGAAAAATAATAGTAGTAACATTGTTGTTTCCAGTCTTCCAAATTGTTCTGCAGGAGTTGCTAGAGGCAGCCAAATCTGGTGGACTAGGAAGCCTGCGGGACCCTCCTGTCCTAGCTCAGTGCATGTGAAGCTGCTGTGGCTCCTTGTCCCCAGAAGTGAGGTACTCCCAGTATGTACACACAAGGCTAATGTGACTGCGGCCACCAGACCAACATGAAGAATGGTGCCTTTACAGAGACCCACAAAAGCACACACAGCCCTCACACAAACATGAGTCTCACAAACAGCCTGAACCTGTTCCTCTCCTCCGTAATCAGGACAGATGAACCTGCGGACCAGCTATCTGTTCATGTGAAACAGGTTTTGTCACATTTCCTCTCTATTTTTCCATGCCTGTTCCTCCCCAGTTCACCTTGGTCCTTCCCTTAGGCATCCCTTAAAAAATTTTGATCATTCCCACAATTCACTTCAAACATCCCATAATAACTTTTACACAGTCCACAAATACCTCTTCCCCCTTCCATCCAGTAATAAATCCTGTACCCTTATAGGCAATAATCCCCTTCTAGTTTGAAGGCCTGTGAGAGGAAGAGTTTCTGCTGTTGGCTCATCTCCGTGGTTTTCACACTAAAGACAATAATTTTCTTTTGATAGTCATAGGAGCAGCTGATCCAGTGTGCTCTAATTTTCACTGATAAGGTTTTCACTGCTTATGTTACTATGGTTCCTCCACTCATCAGTGTTCCTCTCAGATCCTTGCTGGGTCTTTCTGTTTCATTTGCTTATCCTTTCATCAAAGAATCTACCACAAAACTTGCTTTTAAAGGAAGAAAACGTGGAACTTTTAAGAGAACTGAAAGAAAATTTCAGGTTTTCTTTTCACCAGCCTGCTTTACCTATTTAAGGAAGAAGTTACCCAGTTTGGGAACTGAAATAATAATATATCCCTGCCTTTTCATTCAGACCATAGGAAAGGATAGTGTGGGGAGTTCAGCTTCTTTCAGGTTTTCTCTAATATGTACCAGAGAAGCAATGTCTGCTATTAAATACATGTCTCTATGTTCAGTATCTCTGGATTTGTGCACTCAATTCCCTGATGGTACCAAGCTGATCCGATATAACACAGTTGCATTTCTGTTCACAAAGACCACCTGACGCAGTTTTATGCAGGCTTTCTGCAAGCAGTGGAACAGATGTGATCTGGAAAAATGTCTATATGGAAAAAAGTTAGCTTTTCAAAATTTTTGAATCCTTTTGAACTGGCAAAGTGAATTTTTCAAAGCTTTATCTCATACAACTGACTTATTTTACTTCCATTTTTGGTACCTTTCCACTTAACATCAGATTGACTCTTTCATGGAACCATAGTATGAGCTGTAGATCTGGAGAGTGAAAGCCGATGGGAGGAATGGGTACAAGAAGTAGCCCCTCTTAGGGAATGGGAGAAAGTATAAAAAAGGAACATTAAAAGCAAGTTATTTGTATTTAAAGAGCAAATAAGTATACTTCATCTGCTTCCATTAATTCTCAGAAAAAATCTTCCTCAATATATTGCTCAATATTTAGTGCTATATGGTTTGCAGAGAAATGAATTCCTCTACTTCAAAGCAATAGGATGTTAAGCAGGACTTAGAAAAGCAGTTTATGTTCCACTTTAACTGTTGAGTTGCCACTTACACTTTTTGATTAAACACATGTCAATAAATTTATTAAAGGTCACTCATTGACTGATGTCATTAATTTGGAATGCTCTTCAGGAGCATGGCTCAGAAAATTTGATTTGTTTATTCATTATGGGTTGTGGCTTTTGAAATGTCTTCTATTTGACATTTATATCTGACGCTGGTAAAAAATGATAGAAGTCTGCCACTTGGAGCCTGTTCTATTTAATATCTTTATCAATGATCTGGAGAAGGGGATCGACTGCACCCTCTAAGTTTGCAGACGACACCAAGTTGTGCAGGAGTGATGATCTGCTTGATGGTAGGAAGGTTCTACAGAGGGACCTGGACAGACTGCATTGATGGGCCGAGGCCAACTGTATGGGGTTCAACAAGGCCAAGTGCCGGGTCCTGCACTTGGGTCACAACAACCCCATCAATGCTACAGGCTTGGGGAAGAGTGGCTGGAGAGCTGCCTGGCAGAGAAGGACCTGGGGGTGTGCGTTGACAGCTGGCTGACCATGATGCAGCAGTGTGCCCAGGTGGCCAAGGTGGCTAACAGCATCCTGGCTTGTATCAGGAACAGTGTGGCCAGTAGAGGAGCAGGGAGGTGATGGTGTCCCTGTACTTGGCACTGGTGAGGCTGCACCTTGAATATTGTGTTCAGTTGTGGGCCCCTCAGTACAAGAAGGACATTGAGCTGCTGGAGCATGTCCAAAGAAGGTCAACAAAGAGTCCAGAGAACAAGTCTTATGAGGAGAGGTTGACGGAACTGGGCTTGTTTAGTCTGGAGAAAAGGAGGCTGAGGGGAGACCACTGTCTACAACTGCCTGAAAGGAGGTTGTAATGAGGTGGGGGTCGGTGTCTCTTCTCCCAAGTAACAAATGATAGGATGAGAGGAAATAGCTTCAATCTGCATCAAGGGAGGTCTAGATTGGATATTAGGAGATATTCCTTCACTGAAAGAGTGGTCAGGCATTGGAACAGGCTGCCCAGAGAGGTGGTGGAGTCACCATCCCTGGAGGTATTTAAAAGACATTTGGATGTGGTGCTTAGGGAAACGGTTTAGTGGTGAACTGGCAGTGTTAGGTTTATGTATGGACCTGATGATCTTAGAGGTGTTTTCCAACCTATATGATTCTGTGTGTTCTGTGAAATTAATCTAATATCACTGACTTCAGACCCTTTGTAATTGCTCATGGAACGTTTGATGTTTCATGAAGCTAGCGGTTAGATTACAGGACTGAAACAGAGATAGGAACTTCATCTTCTATAAAACCATTGTGTTGTCATAATTGGTATTACAGAGGAAGAAATATATTAATATGATACTAATCTTGCTCACAAGTTTAACAGAATTTAAGGTATGAAAAAATTACTTCATTTCACTTCTATTATATATTGTAAACTCTATGCTATGTTTCAAATATGGTGAAGTTTAAAGGATCCCTTTACTGCTTAAAATCATTCCCTTTGTTATAAGAAAACAAACAGGCAAAGGTAAGCAAATACCTTACAGATGCTATATGTAAAGTCATATTGACTAAAAAGATGGGCTGTAATAACATACATGCTCCCAGTTAAAAAAAAAAATTAGTGGCTTCCTAGTTGATACGACACAGTGCATTAAAAAGAATCCATATAAGTTAAAGGAAAATAATTATGGTTTTAAAGCTTAGGCAACTTTAATTTGTTTCCTTATTTTCACCATTAATAGTGTGTTTGCATTACTGTATTACTGTTTTGATAGGGAGAAACAGAGTTGTTTTCTGTAAACCCTTTGCCTGGTATGTTATAAGTAGCAGAAAACTGTCTACGCTAATAATATCAGAAATACAGAGAACTGCAGGAAAAGAGAGACTGGTTTCCCAGTGCTGCTTTTTGGAAGTGAATTCTACCCTTCCTTCTGCTTCAGAGCTCCTACATGGTTCTGGAAAAAGTGTCTTCAGAGACTTATTACTTAGTCATATGTCAATGAGATTCACTGGGGATTAAAAAGACACATCCATGGCATGAAGACTTTTGGTTACCCATTATCAGCATTACCAGCATGTTGATGCATTAGATGAAAATATGGGTTCACTGTATCTACTGTGTGTGTATCATGTGTGATTCTGTTCTGCAACTAAAAGCTTTGCAATTCTGAGAAATCTTTTGAATGTTATTTAACAGAATCTATCATGGTTACTCCTGAACTGCACAGAGCATCCTTAAATGGAATTTACAGAGCACCATTTGTCTTTATTGGAGACCTGATGTATCTGGGAAACTGAAGCTCATGTCTCCTCTGTATCTCAACATTTTGTGACTCCTGGAAAATTAATACTTGAAGGAGAGCCCCATTTTAGCTGTCTGATTCTGTTCATTTCCCGCGTTATCTTTGTGTGGCCTTGAGATTTTTTTACTGGCTGGGTGGAAATCCTTCACTTTGCAGGTAGACAAAATTGGTCTATTTACTGGGTGGTGCTTGAACACAGTAGAAAAACAGGAAAATTTTAAAATAGTCTAAAAACAATTAGGAAAACTTGAAGGAGGCTTACTCTTTGAATAAGAGGGCCCATGAGTTGCCCAATGTGGCAACACGTTTAGTAAATCTGAATGTCTATCTGGATTATATTAAAACACTGTTCTGAAATGACACATGATTTGCATGTATTATGAAGATGCCTCCATGGTAAAAATTAATGGAGTTTTCCCAGGGCTTCAAATTTTCTGCTATTTCATAACAGAGGCCAGGCTAAAAGGAGCCCTGGTTAAGGAAATGGAGACTGAAGACCCATAGACAGCAAACATTTTGAAAATTTTCATTTTGATGAGTTAATATGTGAAAAGGTTTTTAGAGGTACCAGAAAGAAACTCAGGGCAGTACAGAGATAGTCTTTCAGAAAGCTCATACTGAAATTTATGATACAACTTCGTACCAAGCAGTGACTTAGGTGAGACTTATAAGCACAGCTTCAGTTATAGGATCACTTTTCCAATATAGATAAGCAATTAAATAAGATAACCTGATATTAAAGGAGTGAGTATTTCTGAATTTAATTGTCCATATTAAAATGAAAAAGAAGGATGTAATTCTTTTTGAGTGCAATACATAGCTGTTTGTAAACGATTATTCTAAAAGGATTGTAACATATGTTTTCTGTAGTCATTTCTCTGATGGAACTGTAGCTGATGACTAGAATGTTAAATTAGTTGTCATTGAGGGAAAAGTAATTTTCAAAGAAAATTTAATGTTCTTTTATAGGAAGCATGAACACTTCCAACTGTCTGTGTTACTCTAACATAACTTTCTGAATTTTATGTGTGTGGAATTGATAAATAGCTTATTCATTTAAAATGTACCTCTACAGAAATGATAGATTACCAAAAGAGTTTAACAGTTAAACAATTAGTATTGTTATTAAATTATTTACAATTATAGTATCCTCACACTGTCTTAAAAAAACAGGTACTTATTTACTATTGCTTATTTTTAAAATGACGTTACTGAAATTCACTGATTTTTTTTTTAATAACCTTCAAAATGTCTATTACAATTTTAGCAATAGCAGAAGCAAAGCTGTACACTCCACATTTGAATGGCTAGCAACTAAATTCTCCACTGATACATAAATGCCTAAATGTTCTCCCTTAAAATGTAATTTGAGCATGTAAATACCAAAAATGAGTGACTGCAAATATTTAAGCTCACGGTTTGGGATAGAGCTGTGCACAAGGCAAGTGCTAAAGGCTGTTTATTAGAGTCTTCCTCCAATAACCGACCAATAGCTCTCACATCAGTCTATACTCTAAAGTTGTATTACCTTTTTATGATTGATCTCTCTTCAATATGGGCATTGTTAAAATTGTAGCGACAAGTTATTCTGGTAGGGTGATAGTCACTCCTGTCTGCCCTGAATACCAGAGGTGACAGCATTCTGCTCTTTGACATCCGTGTATATCAGTGGTGTACAGAATGGTGTTATTGCATGCTAGCATACCAACAGAAGCCACACAGTAGTAAACAGTGTTTTTACACTATTGTATGCAGTACTATAAAGCTTTCAGAAAGATGTTTTCAGTCAGCGCGAAGGACAGCTACTGAAATTTGGAAGGGATGTTATTATATTGTATGTGCATTGTACTTTTTTTGTTCCTCCTGCTATTTAGATACAGTAGGAACTTTGGCTTGTAGCTACCAGTTCTCAGCTAGCTCCTCTCAGAGCAGGTATTTCACTGATGTACTCTTTTTATTCCTACCTAATTTTGGTATGTATATTTTTATACACCTAAAGACCATGTATAAATATTCTTAAGATTCTGCCGGGGTTGCCTGGTCCCATTTCAGGCTTTCAAATGCTTTGCAACAGGGATATCCTGAAATACAGCAGCATAAACATGTAGATCTGTGAATCAGGCTCCCTTTCTGAAATGATGGGTTATGACAAAAAAATACTGTAGGAGAGGATGTTGCCAGAGAAGGCTTGCTGATAAGATTCGTGGTAGTGCTGATACTGGCTATGTTTGACATAGCATGACAGACCTTTGCAAGCTCTGTTATAATAACACTTCAATTCAGTTTTATACAGGAAAGCATGAAAGGAAATAAAATAGCTGATCAGTCTATTTCTATATTTATAATCTTCACCACTATATACATAATGGTAAGAATACAAAAAATCATAAGAAAATGCTTTATCTAAGAAACAGTTTAGACATCTCAAATCTCCTTAATTCCCTTGTCAGGTCCTCAAATCCAAACTATGACCTAAAAAATCATTTCAGTTTCCATGTAACAGAGAAGCTATAGATTTCAAACCTTACCACTGTTGCAAGGGAAGTTTGCTCTGGGAGTAAAAAGAGTTCTACAGAGATGGTGGCTGTGTCAGGAGTGTAGCTTTTGATCTCTTTTTATGCCAAGAGCTTTCTCAGTCTGAGACGCTTGGTAGGCACCTATTTACCACTAAGTCCAAGGGATATTCAGGTGACAGGCCAGCGAGGACCCCAGACCAAGGTGTGTTCAGAGCATGCTGAAACCATGAAAATGAGGTCCACACAGAATATGGTGTTATGACAGCAGCTGCTTTTTGGTGTCAGATATCCTTTTCTGAGTTTCAAGTTAGAAATCAAAATCCCCTAGATGGTCACTGATCTGGGTGTAGATGGATGCTGAGTCCTTTAGGCTGCGTACTTGTCGTGGTTTAGTCCCAGTCAGCAACCAAGCCCCACGCAGCCACTCGCTGACTGCTCCCTGGTGGGACGGGGGAGAGAACCGGAAGAGTAAAAGTGAGGCAGCTCATGGTTTGAGATAAAGACAGTTTAATAGGGAAAGTAAAAACTGCGCGCAGAAGCAAAGCAAAACAAGGAATTCATTCACTACTTCCCATGGGCAGGCAGGTGTTCAGCCGTCTCCAGGAAAGCAGGGCTCCATCACGCGTAACGGTTACTTGGGAAGACAAACACCATCACTCCCAATGTTCCCCCTTCCTTTTCCTTCCCCCAGCTTTATATACTGAGCATGACATCATATGGTATGGAATATCCCTTTGGCCAGTTGGGGTCAGCTGTCCTGCTGTGCCCCCTCCCAGCTTCTTGTGCACCTGGCAGAGCACGGGGAGCTGAAAAAGTCCTTGACCAGTGTAAGCGCTACTTAGCAACAACTAAAACATCTCCACATTATCACCACTGTTTCCAGCAAAACTCCAAAACACAGCCCCATACTAGCTACTATGAAGAAATTTAACTCTACCCCAGCTGAAATCAGGACAATACTCAAAGTGGCCATATTATTCTCACAGGTCCAAAAATTATAGGAAATTATGTATTTCAGCTCCACACCTGAAGGCTCCCTCTACTTGGTGAAGCCTTTATCTTGACCCATATGTCCAGCAAAGTAACTTATGGGCTTCATACACAATTCACTTACTGGGTTGTCAGGTTCATATTTTTTGAAGAAAGATTACTGTCTCTTGGTTTCCAGCACTTTCCAGTAGAAGTGACCTTGCATAAATAAGATTAAAACAAAAATAGAATTTTATTGCCTTCCTAGAAACAACCCTTAAATTCCCAAATTCTGGCTAACCACTTTTGTCAGGAGACTAACAATACCATTTGCAATAACATTATTAAAATTTCAATGCTTATCACTTTAGTTTAAACTACCAGCTCCACATCCAACAAGTGCATTTGATGAATAGTCAATTTTATTGCAAACAACTGGTCACAACTGTTGGCTTAAAAAGAAATGAAACCCAACCCAAAGTTGTCTTGCCAGACTCAGCGTAGTAAGCCTGATGCAGGAAATCACTTCAAAATGAGAGACTTAGCTCCACAGGTCAAGACAGATCAAAACGTGTAATAGTGAATTTGGCAGAATGGACCAATTTTTACCCTCCATTATTTTGGCAAAATAATTAGCTAGGGAATAGAGTTTTAACCCCAATTCTTACTGTTCATGTTTTGGGGAGTAAGTACAGGCCAACTATTATTACTGGAATCTTCAAATCTTACAAATAATAAAATGTCACAAACAGTATTCTGGGAAGGAAAGACCACCTTTTGTATTTAGCTTTTCTTTGCCTTGTCCTAATTTGCATACCATGCTGCTTACTGTTTACTGTGGCTTAATCTTAGGAAAATTCAATCTGAAAAAAAATGTTAATTTTTAAATCCTTTGTGTCTACAGACATGTTAATTGGTAGTTGCAGATGCTTTTTTTTTTCTTTTCTGTGATACAGTAGTGCTTAGCTTGTCTTCCTTTCTGGAATGAAAGTTAATCCTTTGTGTCAAGTAACAATAGCAAATAGAAAGACAGGTAATTATTTCCAAAAACATGAACTGATTTGTTTGAAACTGAACATCTATGGACTAAGCTATATCAAATTTAGAGACTGCTTCTGAAAATTATGGATGTATAGTAAATCAGTACCCTGAGGGCATGCAAAGTCTGAAAGACCAAAAGGACTGTCCAATTTTAGCTGTAACACTCTGTTGTAAATGATTTTGTAAGATATAGCAGTATTTTGGAATGTGGGAAGAATAAGTAGTGCCTGGTATATCTTATGTGCTGTGCAGAATTCTTTATCAATTGCTTTAATAGGAAAGAAGGTAATCCTTTGTGAAAAGACTCTTATTTGTAAAAGTGAAATGGTTAGAATGTTACAAAGTGGATGATTATTCTTAATTTTTGGATTACTCTAATTTGGTAGCTCTGTTATCTAGCAAATTCATATGCAAAAGACAACTGACCAGAATATTAAATATAACCTCCAACTGGATAAGAGGAGCCCTCAGCTCCATTTATGTTTTTTTACAACTACTAGAGCTAAAATAGATCTCAATTAGTGAGGAAAAAGCTTTCTCAGGGTTTTTCAGATGCTGAATTGTAATAGAATGTGAATTCAGCGAGGATTAAGGCCAAGTTCTGCAAACGGCTTTAGGAATAGGAACAACATATCCTGAAATCTCACTTAGTCCTGGATTTAGCAGTCTGTGTGAAGTTGGAATTCACAGCTTCAAACTGGACTTAGGCACATTAATTGTTCTTCTAGGTGCGAAGAAACTATTGACATTTTTCCTCTAACGCATGGTGCGTTAGTGGCAGGCTGTACTCTGTGCTAAGAATAGACTAGCTGGTGAAGGCAGAGGGCAGAAGTGGCGTGCACCCAGCTTGCAGCAGAGCTTCCTCAAATGGAGGAGCCCACACCGTGTCTGCTGCCTCCTTGCAAAGGGAAGATCTAGCAGGCGTAAAGCTATGGTGATATCAGGTGGGGGACAGACTCTCCCCCTAATGCATTTGTACAGTCACTAGATACAGTGGAGAAATAGGATCTGAAGCAAAACTTGGAACCCAGGTCGCCCTTATTGTGACCTGAAGGTTTTCCCCTTTGCGTTTGCACAAATCTAAAATCCTCTGCTGCATCACCACACTCGCTTTAACATGAGGAGTGCAAAATGTATCCACCTACTGGAGCCAACAGACTGGTGGGCTGAATCACCTACTCTTGGCTACAGAGAAGAGATTTAACTTAGACTCCATTAAGCGACTATAGTCTGGGGGTATGAGTCTGGGCTGAAAGTCTTCAAGTAGTTTTCAGGAGACCTTGTGGTAGTGATAAAACTGGAATAGTCATTTCTATTCTAAGCTTTAAAACTGGAGGCACATTAAACCATTATTGTATTAAGAAGAAGAGAAAATGAATCTGTAACTATTGATTAAAGTGTCTGTGGACACAAAAAAGAATGATAAAAGTAAATAAATTGTTTTTTTTTATAAAACCTTTGTCCTGTTAAATGACAGGAATCTGAATTCAGCTAGCACAGTGTGATTT
Organism: Phalacrocorax aristotelis; assembly: GCF_949628215.1. Classification (NCBI taxonomy): domain Eukaryota; kingdom Metazoa; phylum Chordata; class Aves; order Suliformes; family Phalacrocoracidae; genus Phalacrocorax; species Phalacrocorax aristotelis. Next base: position 63,127,276 of record NC_134279.1, on the reverse strand, counting down.
ATGCTGATGGTAACAAGAAAACTTGAGGCAGAAACTAATTTTCCGCATCCACTGAACTTGCATTCATGTGAAAAAAATCTAATGATTGTAACAGGACTACCTGTGGGAGTAAAATTTACTGCAGAGTATGAAATGTCCAAGAAGGTTTAACATACGCTATGTAATATTATACAGGTGTTCTGCAATACAGTTTCATCCTATGGGGTGATGTCTGCTTTCTCGATAGCTCCCTGGCTCCTTAGTTCCACTGAGGCTTACAAAGATTTCAACCTTTTGTAGAGTTTTAACCTCTGTGTGGGTTCTCAGTTCAAAAAAGAGTTAAAGGCTACAATTTTTTTTCTTCTTTTAGTAGGTACACTCAGATATGCTTTAAGGACAATTGAATGCCTTTTTAAAAATATTTGCTTTACTTTTTAGTTAAAAAGAAGGGAGCTTGAATTCCTTTATTTCTAGGAGTCTAGCTCTAGCTATCTGGAGCTACCTGTTATACTTTGCATGAAGTCACTTAGAGCTTATGTGATCCCTTCCAATAGTTCTGCTGTGATGGCAGTAATCTTCAGAAGGATGGAGGAGGTCTTTATTGCTGTACATCTTAAAGCAGCCACTTTATTGATTTCATCAGCCTTGAATATTAATGTTGACTGTAAGCCAAATCCTGTCTGTCTGACATGCATATGGCAGCTGCACTGTTCTAGAGAACTTTATGGAAGTAACAGGATTTGGCCCTCTCTAGTTTTAAAACATTTGAGCTTTTCTATGCTATACATCTATTTATCTATCTCTGTTATATTTCAAATATGCATGAAATTGATTCGGTTGACTGTAACAGCTCCAGTGCCACTGTAAGCGATATAATATTTAATGAGTATTTTTGTATAAAAATATTTATGTATGTTTTATACTTATTTTTAAATTATATATAAAAACCGTGTGTACGCAGAAAATGCTTTATTGAGCATATTCCCTGTTCAGCAACTGAAGCCAGGTATTGTTAGCAGTTGTTGAATCCAGCAGCCTCGCAGAGATGAGACTGCTGCACCTTTTCCTGAGGTTCAGCTGGTAACAAGCATGCATTCCTAATAGGCACACATACTCACAAGCCATATATTTATATTTAGACATGTCCAGCCACACAGATCAAAACAAACAGAAATATTCAGCACTCATGCAAAAACAAACAGCACACGTGGCCTCATCCTGTTACGCCCTGTGGCTGATCAGGATGAAAATCTATTAATGGGTTATATGTATACACAGGAACAAGGTGGATCCCTCCAGCAGCCAGGCTCAGACACTGTCTGCCCAGTAGCTGTGACTGTATCCCAGTCTCGCCAGTTGCTGGCACCTGGGCATGCAACCTCCAAGGCTGGTACAGATCCCCAGGTCCCCTTGTGCACACATACAGACACAGAGACACACAGACACCCATATTGGGAATCCCCCCACTAACCAGTCTAAGACACTCAGTCTACCCAGTGACTGGCTTGTGCATGGTGTCTCTGGTTGTCATGCACATACACACACACATGCCTACTGTCTCTTTCTTGGTCGTCCTCAGAGCCTGGGGTCTCTCTAGCAGTCAGCCTGGACCTCCAGGCCCCTAAAGTAGCTGTCTCCCTCACAGAAGTGTGCACATGTATCCACCCCAGATATATGACCACTTCCATACCTGGTTCCCAAGCCACATATCCTCCTCCCTGACTAGTTCAGCTTGGTATTTGCTGGTGATTACATGGTGGCACACATACACTCAGTGTGCACACAGTCTGGTCTCTCCAGTTGCTGGCACCACAGACACACAGTCCCTCTGACCTGTGGTCTGCCTCCAGGTGCTGGCGCTCAGATCCCCCTCCCATCCCTCCCCCCAGCACATAAATGAGTCCCTCATTAAGGTAAAGAATTAGAAATTGGATTTAATAAGAAGACAGGACAGACTGTGGTGATGGTCACAAGGCATGGCCAGGCAAGCATACTGGCAGCTGGAATATGGATATATAAATATCAATATTTACATGTGACCACCCCCTTTTATCACCATATTCTTCTATTTCCCATTGCTGTTCCTCCCCCAACACTCTGATCCCTCCCTTTCCCTGCTTTTAGCTCCTCCCTTAAAATTCTCATGATAACTCTTGTGTAATGTCAAGAAGATCCTTCTCTGCATCCCATCACAAATTCTGCACCCCACTTAGTCTGAAGGGTGTCACCCCCAGTCCATGGGGCTGAAGTTCCCCTGGGACACCTCAGGTTGAGGTGGGGAGTGGGTGGGGGCTCATGCCTCTGATGGCATTACTGAGGTTCCCCTGCCTGACCCTGTGCCTCATGTCTGTGTGTGGGTAGAGGAGCTCTTTTTTCACGTAACCTAACAGATATGTGGAGTTGAACTTGCATCCTTCTCACATTGGTTTTGAATGTGACAACACCTTATTTCAAATAGCATAAGAGCAAAGAGACAAACAAAAAAGCCAGAGTAGAATTTGCATACTAAATTTTCCAGCAATAATGCATGTCAGTGGCTGAGCTTTAACACCCCCCCCCACCCCACACCTCTTGGCAATAACAGCAGCTGGCAGACCTGTGATTGCAGCAGTGCCAGTGGGTACCACAATGATTCACAGGTAGTGTTTATGGGATATAATCTGGTATGACACTATACTAAGTAGTGCGTATTCCCTGCTCAGGAAAATGCTGGTTGCATCCCCTTCCACAGAATAATTTCAGCATCTCTATTTCTGAAGATAATTTGAAAGGTAGAAAGAATCTTCATCTTTTGTTTATACATTAAAAACTGCTTTTCTGTAGGAAGCTGAAAGTTTGCAGCACAAAAGTATGAATGCTTTACAAGGTTTCTTAACAGATTTCTGCAGTCACATTTCTTGCTTAAAACATCTTTGGCAAAACTGAAGAAGGTATTTGAGAAAAAACAACCATATTTTACACTGTGTATCTGCTCAGCATTACACCTGGAACTCCCTGGTACCTACAAATAGATAACCTTGGAACTGTTACCTACATAATTTAAAAATAGTTCAGGATTGTAAAATTATCAGCTAAGAGGATGAAAACACTGTTGTACAGGTTGCATTTTTAGTGCAATCCCTATGGAAAAGTTTTCAAACAGGTTTCAGTATAAATCCAGTTAGAGGATTTATGAGAAAGAACAAACAGAAGGGAATACTGTTCAGACGTTTAAACTTGGTGATAATATGACTGGAGCATCTTCCTTGTGAGGAGAGGCTGTGAGACCTGGGTTTGTTCAGCCTGGAAAAAAGAAGACTGAGAGGGGATCTTATCGATAGTTATAAATATCTGAAGGACTTATTACACATTGTTTTGGTTCAAAGGGAAATTTTGGTGCATGCAAACCAGCTGTCTGTTAGAGGAAGTTAAACTCAGAGCTCCACGCTAGCTATGCATTTCATCAACATAAAAGTTCAAGTTAGTGACTGATCCTTCATAACATATATATGGTGATGATGTTTGGTCCAGGGGACCAGATTAAAGCTAGTCTGAAATAAAATTACAGGCCATGCAGGGTGTTGCTGCTGGGTCTCATCACCAGCTGTTTTGATCTACTGGTCTTCCTCTGTTGTGCTAAATGATTTACTAGTATAAAATCTTGTCAGTCAATACCTTTAGATATATAGAATAGAACAGAAAATGCAGAAGCATTGTATTTCTCTTAAAAACAACATTTGTTTTAGAATATTACTTTTAAAAATCATGTTGTTCTTCACAGAAGCTGTGTAAAAAGCTATTTGGAAAGGTTTTTCTCCTGGTGTATGAGCACAGAGATGAAGATACTGAAAGCAAAGCACTATGTGTTTGATCTTTCCTGACCTAATCTGGAGTTCTTTTGGCAGTTATGGAGATGACGGGCAATCTTTGATGAATTTGTTCCTGTCTCACTAAGATAGAAAGTCAATCCAATTTTCTGTTTGTCAACTCTGTGTGATAACAATTAGTGCCAATGTCTTGTCAACAGGACTCTCCTGCAGGCCTTCTATATGGCAATCAGTATATATTGAATGGAAACCGTATACAACAAGAAGGTAGATAACAACTGTGTCGATATTTCAGGGTAAAGTGCATCAAGATTCAGTGTCAAACAAAGCCCAAAAGTGAATATTAAGTTGGTTTTTTTCCCTAAGAGTATAGAAGTGCTCTATTTGAATGTTATATGAAGGTCATGCTGATCTAGCAACTTTTTAAATGATCATCATAAAATTATTCTTGGATATTAAAATGTAGGATAGAGTACAAGTTTTGAAGTTATATCACTGGATACATGTGGCATACAGTTAACCTATAGAATATAATCTATAAGCATATTCATGAGGAAGATACTACAGAATGCAAGCTCTTTAACTGCAGAAGTGTGAGATCCAAGGACCTTTTTTCAAGGGGAAGCTAGGTAAATTCAAGTTTGGAAATGAAAGTACATATTTCTAAAATTAATTAATCTTTATAAAATCTTATCTAGGGAAGTGGTGGATTTTCACTGCATGAAAACTTTAAAGAAATCCAGTGTCTTACAAAAAGAGGTGTTCTAGATCAAAAAGGAGATATAGGCTTATATAGGTTATAATGGACAAATTATTGGGGAAATTTCTATGATGTGTGAATGTAAGAGGCCCGACTGGATGATTGTCATGTTCCTAGGACTCAAAGGCTATCAGCTTGTCTGCTTGTAACTTAATCGAGGTTTGTGTTATAAAAGGAAAAGAAAAAGAATTTATCACTTTGTGTCTTAGGAAACAAGGATTTAAAATGATAGATGCTCTCAGTTTCAGACCACAGTGATTTTTTAGGCAATCTGTTCTGAATTAATGAAGTTGAGATAAGCAGTGATGGGTTACTATAATATTTTGAATTAATGAACAAAGTATCATGAAATATTTGGTGGATTTTTCTGATGTGGATGGATATCAAGTTTCTATAATACTTTGAATTAATGAACAAACTACCACTGATTATTTGCTGTATTCTTCTGAGGTGGATGAACGATGTCTTTAATGAATGTCAGAAGTCTTGTTATAATGCCAGGCGCTAATGAGTAACTTTTGCAGTAAAATAATTACTATTATTATGTGTTTATATTACAGTGTTATAATTTATGCATTCATTCTGTAGTACTACCCAAGTTAATCAGGTTAAAATGGGTTAATTAGATTAGGTTCTTATTGTGATGAAAAGGCGAAAGTATTTCTGAGCTATTTATGTTACAGGATAGTTCTGATTTTAGAAACAGACAAGATACAGGGAGAGAACAACAGAATAAGGGTATGGAATAGAAAACATAAGGAAATACTTTTCTGATACAAACTGTGTATACTTACATAATACACCATATGTATATGGGTTATACACATATAATATGCCATTTGGAAACTCTGCTTAATCTATTAAAAAAGAGAAGCATACAGGAGTCCTTAACATTTCATTGAAAAGTTTCTGAACCATTGAAAATAAATGAGAAGAACTGACTTCACATAAATTTATTTGAATATGATTAAAAAAAAGAACCCACATCTCCTGGAGATTTCTTAGTAAAGGACAATTTGAAGAATGGTCAACAGATTTTGACACTTCAAAGTACTGTGAAGCAATTGAAAGATAGGGAGATGAAAAGCATAGAGGCAAAAACATTTACCTTAGATTTGTTAGAAATGGAAAGCAAAATATTCAGATTATGTAAGCTGTGAAAAACTTTTTGGAATTGTAGTGATTGTTATTTTCAAGTTTGCTAACATTAAAATCAAGATGTTCTGCAACAAATGCACACGTATTTGCTGTTTGGTTAGAAGATATTCTTTGCTAGTGGCTTTAGGCAGAGGCTGACATTGGAAAAAAACAGATTTTAAACCATATGAATGTCTTTGACACAGAGAGTGTGTGATATAGTCATATAAGGTTTATCAGAACACTAAATATTACACCCTGTAGAGGTCAATACTATACATTTGCAGTAAGTATTGTATTACAAGCATAGTTAAGCAATATAAAACAACAAATATGTGTCTCATTGGTTTTTAGGCCTTTTTTACAGGATAAAAATGCATAAATTATTCTGAGATTTATAATCTTTTCACAACTATTTGATTACTGCAAAAAGATGTCAAAGGCAAAGTCAAAGCAAATTTTGACAAAGTTGCCAGAGGCAGGATCTCAGAAAGAATATAAGTACTAGAAGTGGAAAAGCAGCATATTTTGAAGTCTTAGTCTAAACCTGTGAGGTCCAGAGCTCCTGTGGAGCCCTTTTTTATTATATTTGACAGGTCTGTAATCTGTACGCACTTCAGTTCTTGACCTTAAAGTTGCGCAGATGCTTAAATCGCTGTTACTGCCATTGTCAGAAGTATCTCAACCCTGGTAGTTCAGCAATTCAGCCCTAACTCAGGGATCCAGAAACTAGGCACCTACCGCCTTCCTCCTTTGAGGGGTATGATCTGCTAAGCTTCCTCAGACTTCCTGATTACTGAGCATGCAGTGACAGCTGCTGCTTTCTTTTAAAGCATAGCTAGAGGATAAATCTCCCTTTTCACTTAGATATTTGGTTATTTTAATATGACAGTGTGAACCCAGGTTCATTTCCTCCTTTCCTGGGGAAAAAAAAAATCTTATGCTTCTTATCTCTTTAGACTCACCAACTTGGTTTAGACTCTATGAACCTCAGTGCATATATTTGTGAGTACAAATGCTTTCCATCTCAAATAACAAACCTATGTCTCTATGATGAATTCCTGAATCAAAGAAGCTAAAAACATGAAAGGCAAGTTGACTTGTAATTCATACAGCTCTCATAAAGAAGGGAAGTTTTGTACGTTTTATTCAATGATGACATGATATCAAACAATGGGGATAAGTCACCAGGGCCATATCTCATTCAGCCATGAGTTTTGAAGGAACTCACATGCAAACCTGCTGAATTTCTTGTGAACTTGTGTAAACTATCTACTATGAACTCTGTCAGAGGACTTCCAGGTTGTCAGCATAACTTTTATCTAAAAAAAGGACTTTAAAGGAAATCCTGGGAACTATGGGATGAGTCTGACTTCCATTCATTGCAAAATTATGATCCACAATAAAGAATGTCATAATGAAGCACAGGTGTAATCTCATTGTGTTAGGAGCCAGGCAACATGTGGTTGAGCAGGTGGGTAAAGGAGAGACAGAAAACATAAAATGTATACGTTTGGAAAGTAAAATCCTTGAGCACCTTCTATATCAAAGGCTATTAAATAAATAAAGTTGCTCTGAGTGGGAAGAGAGGTACTTTAATGGCTTTACAGGGTAGGAAGATAAAGGATAGGTGACAACTTATTCTTCAGTAACTTACTTTTAGATCCCTTTTTGGGGGGGAGAAGAGTATGGATCCCCATGGATAAGCAATGGATTAATTTTTCTGCATTTTCAAGGATGACCTTGGAACAGGGAATGTATAATCAAATATTCAAGTTTACAGATGTTGCTGAGGTCTTTCAGGCAGTTAAATGTGACACTGATGGTGAGAAACTCTAGGAGGACATCACAAAACTGAAGTATTGAGCAAAGAAAGACCTGATGTTGTATTTACATGAGTATTGCAAACTAAATCATGCTTAAATAATGGTGAACTTGGAACTAGAAGTCACAATTCAGAAAGAGGATCTTGGACTCCTTACTGGCCTTTTTCTGAAATCATCAGCTCAGTGTGCACTTTGTTCTCAAGAACAAACAAAATTTGGGCATCATCAGGAAAAACACTGAGAATAAACCAGAAACAAACATTTTTGTTTTCTCTGAAAAACATTGATGCACTAGATTACTTGATACAATGCTTTTCTTCGCATCTCCAAAACCAATACAATGTAGTTAAAAATTATGCAGAGAAGGTAACTGAAATGATTATGGGAATGAAACAATGTTTTACAATAAAAGATTAAAATGCTTGAGCCTTTCTGTCTGGGATAGAATAGCCTGGAGAGAGAGACGATAAATATTGACGAAGTCATGAAGACAGTAGATAAGGCAAATACACTGCTATTACTCATCAAATCCCACAGCACTAGAGTAAGAAGACACTCACTGAAACTAGCAGGATAAGAGTTTAAGACAGATAAAAGAAAGTACTGCCTTACATAGTGGTTAGTGAATTTCTGGCAAGTGTTACCACAGAAGATTGTGGAGATAATACTAAGCATGTTCAAAAAATGGATTAATCAAGTTCCTGGCAACAGGTTGATAAATGGATACTAAAATCAGGCATGATCATGCAATTCCTACCATGAATGTTGGGAAAAGGTGAGGAGAATGGAAGGCAGATAATGGAAAGGCTTGTGTGTGCTCCCTAGATAGCATCTCCTGCTGCTGGAGAGAAAATACTGGGCTATGTTACTGTTATTAAGCTTCCTTATGGTGACTACTGAAATGTTTATATCAGTAGCTCATCAAGGTTAATATGGTGGGTCCAGGGAAAAGGCGATGAGGGATCACAGGTACCTGAAATACCTTATTCTCCATGATCAGTGAAGAATAATAGTGGAAGAATAGTTTGAGGTAACTTTAACTATATAAAACTTGAGAGATTTTTATAAAAAAATAAGCAAGCAGGCTAAATTTAAGTTCAAAAGATAATACACCTTCCAGCTGACCTGTGCCTCATATTTTATGTATTAGAAGAAAATAAAGTGAAGTATGTGGTTTAACTGGTAATATATTTTTGTTATATATTTAATCAATGGGGGAAAAATAATCTTAATGCAACTTCTTTGTATTTCTACTTTTTTCTTTTTGCATGGAGGATACATTTAGGTTAATTCTGAAGGAAAGATTCAAATTTGAAAGGATGACTCCAGCTGTCTTCTGAAGTCACATCTATTTTAACATCAGTAACTTAGTAATTTCTGTAAAAATTCCACTTTTGCTAATTATCTCCTTACGAAACTCAGGTCTCTTGTTGATTTAATTCCTGCCTCTTCTCACTTTCATTAGAAGTTTGGGGCTTTTTTTTTTTTACAAACCTGTTCTTTTACAAGCCATTAGATTTTAAAGCATTAAATATAAACTGTATATATAAAACATTTGTCTCTGTAAATTTCTTCCTACAGACTTCAAATTAAGTGAACTGAAATTCACATTTAGGTGCTAAAAAGTACAACTGGATAGGAGGAATGAAAGAACCCTAGCTTTTTTTTTTTTTTTTTTGACATAACAGTATAAAACAAATCAATTTTTATGTCAGAAAATCTAGTGTGCCTATGATTATTTGCTGCCTAGCTGCAATCTGTTTTCAAAATGTCTTAACTTTATCTGGTCAAATTTAAGAAAGCAAAGTTTTGAGTGCAGTCAGCCATGCCAAAAAGCTGAAGAAATATCATTTAACATGACATCTTTGTTTCAGCAAACTTCCTAATTTGACCTCACCTCCTTGCTCATAGAATCAATCAGAGGTTTAAAAGAAGCAGCCTTCAAGAGATTTGTTTTGGGAAGTTTTTTAATATCAGTGTAGTGTTAGACCTTTAAAAAAATACAAAAATGCTTTAAGTTACTCCTATAAAGGTAGCATATCTTTTTTTCCCCTGTAAGATACTGTGGCCATATTGGGAAAAAATCAGATGTTAAGTTGCTTACTTTCACTGTAGAGGAAATATTCTCAAAATAAACATCCCATATCAGAAATAATGAACTGGGAGAAACACATAATGAGAAGAAACACACACACACTTCTGTAAGTAAAATAAGTAGCAAAAGGAAGGTTAGGGAAAATGTGAGCCAGCTGCTGACTAGGGCAGGAGATCTGGTGACACAGGACACGGAAAAGCCGAGGTACTGAATACTGCCTTCTCCTCAGCCTTTACAAGCAGGACTGGGCTTCAGAAACCTAAGGGCCCAGCAACCAGGGGGAAAGGCTGGAGTAAGGAAGACGTACTCTTGGTGGAAGAGGATCAAATCAGGGAATACTTAAGAACGCTGGACATACATAAATTTATGTGCCTTGATGGGATGCACCCATGAGTGCTGAGGGAGCTAGCTTATGTCATTTTGAGGCCACTGTCAATAAGCTTTGAACAGTCATGGTGATCGGAAGAGGTGCCTGAGGACTGTAGGAAAGCAAATGTCACTTCCATCTTCAAGAAGGGATTGATGGGCCAAGGACAGTTGTATGAGGTTTAACAAGGCCAAGTGCTGGGTCCTGCACTTGGGTCACAACAACCCCATGCAACGCTACAGGCTTGGGGATGAATGGCTGGAAATCTTCCTGGCAGAGAAGGACCTGGGGGTGTTGGTTGACAGCCGGCTGAACATGAGGCAGCAGTGTGCCCAGGTGGCCAAGGCAGCCAACAGCATCCTGGCTTGTATCAGCAATAGTGTGGCCAGCAGCAGCAGGGAGGTGATGGTGTCCCTGTACTTGGCACTGGTGAGGCTGCACCTTGAATATTGTGTTCAGTTGTGGGCCCCTCAGTACAAGAAGGACATTGAGCTGCTGGAGCATGTGCAGAGAAGGGCAATGAAGTTGGTGAAGGGTCTGGAGAGCAGGTCTTATGAGGAGAGGTTGAGGGAACTGGGCTTGTTTAGTCTGGAGAAGATGAGGCTGAGGGAGGACCTTATTTCTTTCTACACCTACCTGAAAGGAGGTTGTAGTGAGGTGGATGATGGTCTCTTCTCCCAAGTTACTAGTGAAAGAACAAGAGGCAATGGCTTCAAGCTCAAGAGGGGGTTTAGATTGGAGATTAGGAAAAACTTCTTTACTGAAAGAGTGGTCAGGCATTGGAACAGGCTGGCCAGAGAGGTGGTAGAGTTGCCATCCTTGGAGGTATTTAAAAGACGTGTAGACACGGCACTTCAGGACATGGTTTAGGAGACATGGTGGTGTTGGGTTGGTGGTTGGACTTGATGATGCTAGAGGTATTTTCCAACCTCAATGATTCTATGATTCTGTGAAAGGCAAGAAGGAGGGCCCAGATTGCTAAAATGAAATGAATGGCTTAGGAGGTGAAGGGAGAGCAGTAGATATTGCCTGTCTTGACTTCAGCAAGGCTTTTGACACCGTCTCCCATAAGATCCTCATAGAGAAGTTGATAAAGTAGGGGTTGGAAGAGCAGACATTGAGAACTGAGAACTGGCTGAATGACCTGGCCCAGAGGGTGGTGATCAGTGGTATGAAGTCCAGCTGGAGGCCAGTAGTTGGTGGTTTACCCTGTGTGTCAGTCATGGCTCTAATCTTGTCCAACATGTTTATTATCTCTTTATGATCTGGATGATGGGGTAGAGTGTACCCTCAGCAAGTTTGCTGATGATACAACACTGGGAGGTGTGGCTGATACATCCAAGGGCTGTTCTGCCGTCCAGAGTGACCTTGACAGGCTGGAGAAATAGGCTGACAGAAATCTCATTAAGTTCAGCAAAGGGAAAGGCCAAGTCCTGCACCTGGGGAGGAAGAATCCTAGCTACCTGGGGGTCCTGGTGGACAGCAAGTTGAGCATGAACCAGCAATGTGCCCTTGCAGCAAAGAAAGCTAATGGTATGCCAGGGTGCATTAGACAAACTATTGCCAACAGATTGGGGGAGGGGATTCTTCCCCTTTATTCAGCACTGGTGAAACCACATCCGGATTACTGTGTCCAGTTCTGGGCTTACCAGTACAAGAGACAGAACTACTGGAGAGACCCCCATGAAGGGACACGAAGATAGCTAAGGGGCTGGAGCATCTGTGATATGAGGAAAAGCTGAGAGAGTTGGGACTGTTTAGCCTGGAGAAGAGAAGGCTCAGGGGGAATCTTATCAGTGTTTACAAATATCTAAAGGAGGGTATAAAGAAGACAGAGCCAGAGTCTTTTCAGTGCTATGGAATGAAGTTACAAGAGGCAATGGGCACAAAATGAAAAAGAGGACATTCTGCTTACATGTGAAGAAAATAAATGTTACTGTGAGGGTGACTGAACTCTTTAGCAGGTTGTCCAGGGAGGTTCTGGAGTCACCATCCTTGGAGATATTCAAAAGCTGTCTGGACATAGCCCTGATCAACTGATTTTAGGTGATGTTTCTTGAGCAGGTAGGTTGGCCAAGATAATTGTCGAAGGTCCCTTCCAGCCTCAACCATTCTGTGATATTGTGTTATACAAATATACTTTTGCATCTGAGTTTTCTGCAGAGATACATTTAATTAATCTGAGTTTCAGAAACAGCTTTGAAGCAATCACCTGAACAGTAGACTCCTTTGAATTTGGACACAAAATGTGGACACTCAATATTTGAAAAAGTGTTTTCCTCTTTCCTTAGTGCAAAGTATGTAGGATTAGTGTAATAATTGATTATCTCTACCTCCATGGGTTGTTTTCCAGTTCCTGCTAATGCAGTACGGGTGGTAAAAGAAGGACCTCAAATTATTATTGATATCTCAGATATACACACTCAGCCAGTTTGGGGAGGTCTTGAAGAGAATGTGCTGTCATGCATTTTACTTTGTAAGTTTTATAAAGGTTCAAGCTCTGGATCTTCTTTCTTTTAGTTTCATTCAGATTTTCATCAGTTTTTTTGTCCCTACCATGTACTGAACCAGGATCAATAGACAATTTGGAAAGTTTTTTTAAAATTTATTCATTGACTATTTCATGCATATTGAAGGCATATTATACACAGGAAAGGAAAGCCTGTATCAGTATTGATCCATATTTTGTAATGATATCCAGCCTATTAAGAAATCAAATAACTCAGATTTTGTGAAAGAGGGTTTGCCACAGAAGAAACAGTGCAAAAGTGAAATCCCGATGAAGCATAAATCCAAATGTACATAGTGTGTATTACGAAGAATAATTAAATTTTTTACATGTATGATCAAAAATCCAAAATGCATTTTATCCCCCTCCAGCTTAGGAAGAGATTTCCTCTTTTGATTGTGGATTAAACTGGTACAAAATATTTAGCTATATGTCCAGAAAGGTTCCTTGTATCCTCCATGATTAGGCCCACTATCCAGGGAGTATTTTGTACTGAAAATGAAGGGACATCCAGTGATAAAAGAATTAAGATTATCCATAGAATATCTAAGCTTAATTCTTGTCTCTATCACATACTTTTTGTGCAACTTGAAGAAATGCAATTGTTCTGTGCTACAATACCTCATCTCTAGTCTTCAGAAGTAAGAATGTGTCTGCCTTGTCTGTAAAGGCTTTGAAGCAGAGACTGTCTCCTTGAATGTATTTTCTAGTATGAAGTACAATGGAACCTCTGATTTGTGTTAGGGCCTTTCAGTGTTACTGTGATATGAATAAATAATAATTAGTAACAGATGTTTTGTCTGCTTTCTTTATAAAGGATAAGTCCATGAAAGAAAGCTAACTTTGCCCTGTAAGATGAAAAGAACTTCAAAGGTCAAATTTTAGCTATTATTCTAATGAAAAATAAGATACTTCTAAAGCTGTTGATAAAGAGTATAGTTTCATAAACTACTTCTATTTCCTTAAGCTGCATTAGTTCTTACTGTGATTTTGAAGTTTGAGCACACCAAAATATTAAAAACCCCCACAGCTTGCATTTTTTTTCCCTTTAGCTGTACTGTGAAGGTGGTATCAAAACCTTCCCCTGAGCCTCCAACCACCCTAAAAAATTAAAAAAGAGGAAGATTTATTAAAATGTCAGTGAGATATTTATGTTGTGAGAAATATCAACTAGTATGTATCAAACCATCTTTGTCAGCAACAGTGTTTTGCAGAAAGTCAGTCAAATTAAGGCACATTGCATTTATTTTTATGTTGGCAATACTCTAGTATATAGACCTCACTTTTTTTAAGCAAGAAGAAAACTTCATTTGAATTAATTTCAACAGTCTCACCATGTCTAAAGATTTTTTCCTGTCTGCAGCTGGAATCAGGAATAGAAAAAACAAATTACTAGGATAGTGTTTTATTTACAGTTCAGTGAATTGAAGGAAGGAAACTTCTGTCTCCAGTGATACCACCTCTTGCCTTATCAAGTTTTTATTTTCTCTTGAAATTCTCAGCTCATCAAGAGAAATAAAAGGCAAAAGATTATAATAAATCTGTGTTCAGATACTTTCTAAACTACTTTATTATATATGTTTTAGAATTAGGAATAAAATTTAATGTATTTAAAAATGAAATAAGAATGAATCTCAAGGGAAGGATTTTAGAATAATTCATAAAGTAATTCTGATGGTTTGAGGTACACAGATGGTTGAGAACTGTCAGTGAACTGCTTTAACATTTAAGTAGTTCTTATCTCCTCATTTGCATAGTGTGTTATATCAATAGGAACTTTGGAAATGAATGACAGGAGGGACTTACAATACCCGTCTCTAGGCCAGCAAGCATACAGGAAGGAAGAAGTTGTGTCCTTTGAATATATACAGCAACTAAATTAATACTGAGTTATAATTATTCCCTGAATTTCTCCTGCAGTTCTGTGATATCCCAGGAACCTTAACAGGAGAAGTAAACCATTTGGCTATTTCCATGGATGTTAAAGGAAAGGTAAATTAGAAATTAAGATTAAAAAAACCAGCAACAATTTATTAGGTGAAATGGGTCTGACCCCTCCTATCATCCGTCTTGTCATTGACATCTCCCTATTTTGTCTTTTGTCTCCTTGCTTTCAGCATTCTGACTGCTCCAGTGCATGTACTTTCTATTTTAAAACCTTTCACATTCCTGCTAAATTAGTGAGTAGGATACCTCTACCTCACATCTTTCCACATGCACAGACTTTCCCCAGCACTCCTTTGTTTTCCCACCATTCCCATTAATGGTAATTGCTAGTTCACTTTTCTTTCCTTAAACCTGAATGCCTGCTGTGAGAAGCACGCTTTAAATGTCAGCACATTTCCTTGACTCAGCCTTATTTCCTTATGCTGCTTGCCAGTTCTGCTTTTATGAGAATTGTTGCATCTAATGCTCTAAAGCTCTTTTAGCCAGATCCTCATCAAATGTAAATTTACTTAACATCATTGGAAGCATTGGAGCTGAAAAGCTTTCTTTCTATGCTTCTTACCTTTCAGACTGTAATAGCTGCATAAAATGCAGAATTAGAGTGTTGCTGAGGTTGGAAGGGACCTCTGGAGATCATCTTGTGCAACACACCTGCTCCAAGCAGGATCAGCTGGAGGTGGTTGATCAAGGCTGTGTTCAGACAGCTTTGGAGTATCTCTGGGGATGGGAACTGCATAGCTTTTCTGGGCAACCTGTTCTGATGTTCAACCATCCTCAGAGTAAAAAACTTTTTCTTATGCTTAAACAGAATTTCCTGTGTTTCAGTTTGTGGCTATTGACTTTTGTCCATTCCCCGGGTAGTAAGGAGGAGAGCCTGGCTCTGTCTTCTTTACTCCCTCCTGTAAGGGAGTACAGCATAACTTTTTGGTGTATCAGCTACTCCTCCCAGTCTTGTGTAATTTGCAAACTTGCTGAGCGCACGCTCTGTCCCATCATCTATGTCATTAATAAAGATGTTAAACAGTGTTGACCCCAGTACTGACCCGTTGAGTATATCATGAGTACCTGGCCTCCAGGTGGACTACATGCTCTGATGATAAGACTTTGAACCTAGCAGTTCAGCCAGTTTTCAGTTCATCTCACTGTTCATTTATCAAGCACATATTTTCATCTGTTAGTCTATGAGAATGTCATAGAAAACTGAAGTCCAGACAAAAAACAACTACTGCTCTCTCCTTGTCCACTGAGCTAGTAATTTCACGGTGGCCAGACCACTTGTGAGTCTGTGCTGACTCAACATATTTTCCTTCATCTTCTCTTTGCTGCTGATGTACCTGTAGAAAAGCCTTTGTGGTTACTTGTCACATCCCTCTCCAGATTCAGCTCCAGGTGTGTCCTGACCACACCCCTGCATGGTCCCTACATAACCAAGCAGTCAGTGTCCCTATATTCCTCATGGGTGACCTGAACTTCCTTCTACCTGTTGTATGCTTCCTTTTGATATCTGAGTTTAGTCTGAAGCTTCTTGCTAATCTAAGCAGGCCTCCTGCCACCTTTGCTTGTTTTGCTGCACTTTGGGACTGACTGCTCTTGAGCTTGGAATAGTTGACCCACGAAAATCAAACAGCTCTCCTGGACCCCTCTTTTCTCCAGGATTGTTGCCCACAGTATTCTTTCAAGCATGTCCCTGAATTGTCAGATATTGTCTCCCCTACCTGGAGAAGCAGGTATTCTGTAGCTACTCCTGTAGGATATTCTACACTGTTTTATCAAGTCTGTATTTAAACTAATAAATACTGTTCATCTTTTATACCACTGCTGCTGGTAATATTTTAATTTACTCTTCATGTTAAAGAATATAAAGCCTAAAAATCCTAAAAATCTCACTACATTGAGTTTTTGCACTGTAAAATTTATCCGGGAGTGCAGCACAGACTGGGATCCACCTGGCTGGAGAGCAGGTCTGTGGAAAGGGACCTGGGGGTCCTGGTGGACAGGAAGCTCAACATGAGTGAACAGTGTGCTGCTGCGGCCAACAGGATGCTGGGTTGCATCAAAAAGGGCATCACCAGCAGGGAGAAAGAAGTCATTATCCCACTCTACTCAGCGCTTGTCAGGCCACACTTGGAGTACTGTGTACAGTTCTGATCCCCGCTCTACTAAAAGGATGTGGACAGGCTGGAAGGGGTCCAGAGAAGGGCCACCAGGATGATCAGAGGACTGGGAAGCCTGTCATATGAGGATAGGCTGGGAGAGCTGGGTTTGTTCAGCCTTGAGAAAAGGAGGCTCAGAAGGGATCTCATCACTATGTACCAGCACTTAAGAGGTAGCTACAAAGAAGAAGTAGACTCCCTTTTTACAAGGAGTCCCATGGAGAGGACAAGGGGGAATGGACACAAGTTGCTCTTGGGGAGATTCCTATTGGACACCAGAGGGAAATTTTTGACAGTGAGGACAGTCAACCCTTGGAATAATCTCCCCAGGGAAGTGGTTGACTCGGCTACATTGGACACCTTCAAGAGTCGTCTGGACAGGGTGCTGGGCCATTTTGTTTAGACTCTGCTCTTCCTAGGAAGGTTGGACTAGATGATCCCTGAGGTCCCTTCCAACCTGTGGTTCTGTGATTCTGTTAAAATAATTGAAAACAGTATTTATTATTTATATTTTTATGCCATAAAGAGGCACTGATTGAGATGAGATTGAAGCTCTCTTGTGCTGGGCATGGTGCAAGCACATGTTGAAAGATAACTTGTGGTCTAAACCTTAGAAAGTTCATAATCTAAGCCAACAAGACAGTCAGAAGTCAGGAGAGCAAGAACAGTTAAAGTGGCTTGTCTGCACTCATGCAATATGACAGCAGCTTACATTTAGACTAGAATCCAGCTTTCCAGATTGCAAATTTCTCTCTGTATTCAATAAATCACATTTCCCTTATTAGGTATTTTTTGTGCTAATATTTTTCCTGTTGAGTTCTAAATGCCACAAGTGCCAACATTTGTAGTTTCTATTGTTTCCTATTTGTTTTATTGCTTAGTAGAACTCACTGTCAACAAAGTCTTTAGCCTTTTTTTTTTACCTTCTTAAACTGATTTCAAAGTGGTTCATTATATCCTCTTTGATCATTCTTCAGAATTCTTCCCCATCTTTTGCACCTTCTCATACTTTAGTTGGTGCCTTCTTACACTGCTCAGGCAAGTGAAGCATAAATAATATTTTTAAAATTAATTCTTTCTTTGGTGTGGTCTACATATCCTATGGATTGTGGAACAGCTTTTCTTTTAGGATACAAGAACCATTTTAAATTTGTGGTTTATAAAATCATATTAACAGTTGAATTTTCTGTGGTTTTATGAATGAAAGTGACAAAGACCTCCTATCTCATTAGCTGGTCTAACCCTAGTTAGAGTGTCTTCATGTTTTCTTCCAAAATTTAATGCTTCTTCCTACTTCCCTCTGAGCTGCCAAAGTGAGTGTGAAAAATCCATTATGTATACCATAATGACAGATTTGAAAACCTATTGAGCTGTAAAAAAAATACATATTGAAAGATAGTCCCTGCTTCAAACCCCTCCTTGTTTGTTATTTGTCCTAAAATGACGGGGTGCTAGCAGTAAAACCTATCATCCCCCCCTATAAAATTTTCTGTCCTTACACCAAGGAGGCTGTGTAACATCCTGGTACTTTGATCAAGGGATTGGTTGCTTACTATGATACTATGACAGATTACGTCCCTTTCCAGGTGTGCTTCTTAGTTCCTGGCTCCATTGCTCTTTGTCCACAGCCATGGGTGATCAAGTCACAACAATCTCCAAACTAGCTTTTCTAATTACTACATCTTTCTATCTGTAGCTGTATTTAAAATGTATACATATTCTGTGGTGTCTGATGATATCTGTTTTTAGGTTCCTCAGATTTCAGTCTTGTTTTCTATCAATAATTTCATATGCTGTTATCTTCTCAAGAAAAGAAACACATTTCTGCAATACAAGATTAATAGCTCTCCTGGCTATATATATAAGAAGGTGGGTATTTTCAAAATAATCAGATGAGACTCTTGCTCTTCTGTCCACATAATGTTTTTACCTTGCAGAGTAAGTAGTTCAGTTTTCTGGCAGAAGCTACCTGAACCCTGATTTAAGTGAAATTTCTTCATGAAATGTATTTCCTAAGCCTGTTTTCTAGCCTTGCTAACAGCAGAGCATTCTTCTTCATTATCCTCATCTTTTCCCTCAACAGAATTTCAAAACAAAAATGTGGCTTCAACTCAACTTTAAGAACTAGCTGTGCTTATCTTTGTATGACAATAACAGTATGATTTATGATTATATATTACTGCTTTAGTTAGTACTTTAGAAATTTGGTTTTGTGGATCTGTAATCTCTTGTTATGCAATTGTAAATATATGACAAAGAAATTGCTCTGGTCCTAAGGACCTTTTTTGAGTAACATTTTACTAAGCTTACCATTTCACGCTTTTGCTAATGATTTATGTCACCTTTCATAACAAAAAGTTATTTTTGTTTATTTTTAATGGAAATCACATCTGAAGCTGAACTATTTCACATTGTTAGGCGTTCTGTCTCATTTTTTGGCCAAAGTTATAGGCACGAACATAGAATAATATTAGTCTGACATACTGACTGTGCCATAAACCTAAATAATGCAGTAGAATGTTAAATTCACAGATCTGTTAGAGATATTGTACACATAACTGGGGGAGAGGGAAGGATAAATACAGTTGTGATGCATCTTTTATTGGCTGACTATGAAACAGTGCATTCTAGGATGACTACTGTAACATTTGCAAGGCTGAAATAAAACGTATCACTATGTTATTGATTTAGACATTTAAGTTTTTATTCTTATTAGTAGGAGAGAGTATATTTTTCAAGTGATAATGAGAATTGGCTTTGTACCATTTTGATCCTAGTTACAATTATTACCGTAACAATGAATTGCTAATGCACTACTCAGAATTTTAACTATTCCTTTCCATGAAGATAGATTTATTTGAAATCTCTGCCTTCAGTAAGCAGAAAAAAATGTTTTAAAAATATCCAATACTTTATTTTAATAACGTTTTATTTTTTCAGGTAAAAGTGTATTCCATCTTTTGTGATGAGAATCCAGTCAAATTTATACTAGTATTTTCAGATTAGGCTACTGCAAATGTGCCAGGAACTGAAGGTAAAAGCCATGACATGCTAGTGAATAGACCACTTTAGAGGCAAAAAAGGTAAACTAAATAGTCTCCCCTGGTTTTCTGCCCAGCCTTATCTAAAAGTGAAGCTAAACTAAAGTTATCATTGCCCTCTGACCGTGCTAGAGCTGTTAGAATTAAGTGTGAAAATGCTCTCTGATGAGAGTCTCATAATTGCCTTCTTAAAACAGTGAAGAAAATGTTGAAGAAAAAAAAAAAGGATTGTTCCACAAACCACATCTGGGCGCTGGACCAAGACCTGACAATCTAAGTTCTGTTCCTGCCTCTGACTGGCTGACTGTGCTTAATAAGTCATATAATCATTTTAATTATCAGCTATTATCCATTTTCTTTACTGAAAGTGAAAAATAATTGGATCAGGGACTGTTTTGTACTGAGTCTGAAATAGGATCCCAGTCTTAGTTGAGGCTTCTCTCCTCTATTCCAAAGCAATAATCACAAGAACTTCCTATGAAGCAGTTTGTGTTGTATTTCACAGATGAAAACTAAAACAGCATTCATACCAACTTTGATGATGTGCTAAAATAATTAATGTATAATTCCAAACTGGGGGGGGAGGGGGGGAGGAAGGATTGTTAGGTACTTTCCCATCGATTTTTTTAATGTCATCTAATAGTTACACAGAACATAACTGAAAGTTTGGTATTGACTGAGGTACCTTGATTACAAGGGTCACCAGCAGCTTCAGGTAACCCACAATTCCTTCGTGCTGTTTCCTATAAGACATGAATAGAGAAACCTAACTCAATCTAGTGAGCAATAGTGAATGTTTAATTTCTGAGGGAAAGAAAAAATTTATAATCCTTATTTCCTTATACATGCAGGGAAGATTCTATTTAGTACAGTTCTTGAAGGTATAATTATAGAATGGAAGTGTGTGCACTTTAGATGTTACCTATGTTGGCTAGTTTTTCCACTTTTTTTGTTATTTGTACTTGCTGAATTGGTTAAAAAAGAATGATCAGCAAACATAACTGAACAAATTGCACTTCCCTCAGCTGAACTGTAGGAAAAACCCCTGAGACAAACCAAACAAGCCTAGCATGATCCCACAGGAACCTAGAAATTCAGTTGGCCTTTTTAAGCCTGTCTTCTCTGGGGAACAAATCCCTGCAGCTGCTTTTAAAAGTTGAGGGTTAAAAGCATTTTTGTTGCTGAGAATGCACATTGGAGCATATGTAATGCTTTAATGTGCATTTTAAAGTGAAAATACAATACAGCTTTTCAGAACCTTTGGAAAGAATCACAGACTTGCTTCTGAGGTTGAATGAATTCAGAAAGGTACTTTCAGGCAGAGTTGACTGACACTCTGAATTTCTCTTCTGGAAGAAATTTTGATATTTCAAGAAAGTTTTCATTTTGAATGAGAATGAATGTAACAACTTCTTCCATTTTCACTTCAATGGAAAAAACAACTGTGGAAAAATGTAAATGCTTTGTTTTGTTTTGTGGTTCCTTCCTTCCTCCCTTCCTTCCTCCCTCCCTTCCTTCCTCCCTCCCTTCCTCCCTCCCTTCCTCCCTCCCTTCCTCCCTTCCTTCCTCCCTCCCTTCCTTCCTCCCTCCCTTCCTCCCTCCCTTCCTCCCTCCCTTCCTCCCTCCCTTCCTTCCTCCCTCCCTTCCTCCCTCCCTTCCTTCCTCCCTTCCTTCCTCCCTCCCTCCCTTCCCTCCTTCCTTCCCTCCTTCCTTCCCTCCTCCCTCCCTCCCTCCCTTTCTTCCTTCCTTCCTTCCTTCCTTCCTTCCTTCCTTCCTTCCTTCCTTCCTTCCTTCCTTCCTTCCTTCCTTCCTTCCTTCCTTCCTTCCTTCCTTCCTTCCTTCCTTCCTTCCTTCCTCCCTCCCTCCCTCCCTTCCTTCCTCCCTCCCTCCCTTCCTTCCTCCCTCCCTCCCTCCCTTCCTCCCTTCCCTTCCCTTCCCTTCCCTTCCCTTCCCTTCCCTTCCCTTCCCTTCCCTTCCCTTCCCTTCCCTTCCCTTCCCTTCCCTTCCCTTCCCTTCCCTTCCCTTCCCTTCCTTTCAAGAAACTTCTCAATTTCTACACCCGAAAGGCTATTCCTTAGGTTGTTGCTAGCTATTAGAAGAACTCAGGGAATTCCCAGAACCCAAAGGAATCAATTATCATTGAGAAAAAACTCTGAAAAATGAAGAATTGGAAATGGATGATAATGGTTGAATTTTGCATTATGTTACAATGAAAAAGAAAAAAAAAATCAAAATCATGTTATCAGCACATTTAATGTTATTAAATCATTTGGAAAAAGGATGATGGAGTTCTGGGAGACTATGGAGAGCAGGTAAGCTATCTCTCTTCAGTGACGCATTTTCCCCACTCTACAATTCATCTTGCCACACTGAATGCCCAGAGGCAATTTCTGATTGATTTCTCTCTACAGGGAATTTTTAGGTAGAATGTGCTACCGGAAGCTCTGGGACTGCCTTTTTATCACCCACCCTGAAACTCACATGCATGAACATCCAACTAACTTCTCTCTCAACTACTCCTCCCTTGGAGCCCATTGCCCCTGCAGTGAAGCCGCATGTATACAAACTCTTTTTAGCTTTGATATTTTGCTGTAAACAGCAAGGAGAACTGCAGGCTGAGGTGGCAGTGAAGGCAATTGGGACCTCTTTTCATACCTACTCCACAACGCTCCTGCAACAGAGCTCCAGGTTGCTATAGGCCTGGAATGGAGAAGTGGGAAAGGTGGAGGCAGAGTCTCAGGAGGTTTGGGCAACTAGGACAGGAGTGAAATAGATAAAAGACTAGGGCTGCAGATACGGTGATACCAGAACAGAATTAGTACTCAAGAATGTTAGTATCTGTTACCTGTAAAACTGTGATACTGTTATGGTACTGATATGTTGCCTATCACTACTGAGGATCAAAAAAGATCTTTCCCATTCTTTCCTGTACCATGGCTCATCTTCAGCAAGTGAGCGACACTTGTGATGAAGAGTGCTAGGGAGCAGCTTTATTCTGAAAAGAACCTAGGCATCCTATTTCCTGGCATACACTTTACTGAGTGAGCAGTGGTGAAAAATAGATTGTCCTCCTTTGCTTGATGCATATCTTGGGATGAATTATCCCAAGAGGCACTTACATCCCTTTTGTGAGGTTACTGAAGAGACCTTTACTTAGGTTCTCTTGTATATCCCTCTTAAACAGTTCCTGTCTTTGCATAGGTATTTTTATTGCACAGGTGCTCTGAAACTTTTTGTCTAATTTGTGTTTTTATCACAGCTGGCCTGAATATAGATCAACAACCTGAAAACCCCATTCAATTCTGTAAAGTAGCAGTATTCTAGGAAAAATTTAAAATAATATATTTTAGAACATATGAGAGCTTTAAATTCTGTTCTAACAGAAAATGGGGAATATGAACATTGTAAGTCTATTTATGAAGTAGGAATCGTAGTTAATGATGCAAATCATAACTCATTTTCACCAAAATGGTAGAGGTAATCCTAGTAGGTATAATGTATCACGCCTCAGAGAGTGAAGTAATACTGAATACAGTGATCTATTCACTTAGCTGTATTCTCCATATTGGAGGCATATCAAATTTCCAATATATTTCAGGTGGGATTTTGATGGGCATTGTCCCAAATAACCTCTTAACTCTGGCTGTAAGAAAAACAGACATCAGGGCTAAGCAAATAGTTATGCTCCCTGCACAGTCAATGGTTGTAGAAAGCCATTTACTGAACCCATAGACGTTTTCCCTAGGCCTTTGGAGTGGCTGTAGGGAGCCTGTACAATGAATGTAGGTATCTGGCTGACTTATATGTGTTAAATATTAGGCAAAATCATTGCAATACTTGTAAACATCTAAAAGGGTGGGTGTCAGAATGATGGGACTAGACTCTTTTGAGTGGTGCCCAATGACAGGACAAGGGGCAATGGGCACAAGTTGGAACACAGGAAGTTCCACCTCAATATGAGAAAAAACTTATTTCCTGTGAGGGTGCCAGAGCAGTGGCACAGGCTGCCCAGGGAGGTTGTGGAATCCCTTCCCTGGAGGCATTCAAAACCCACCTGGATGCGTTCCTGTGCCCCCTGCTCTGGGTGTGCCTGCTCAAGCAGGGGGTGTTGGACAAGATGATCTCCAGAGGTCCCTTCCAACCCCTGCCATTCTGTGATTCTGTGGTACGCTGTATGTCTGAACACAGTCAGCAAGTATGGCACAGGACCTACATGAGACCTGCTAAAGTAGCAGCTGAGGGTCAGGGCACTAAATTCCCTCATGTAGACAACAGAATTTCACTTCTGAAATCCTTGACCAGATCTTTTAAGTATCCTTTTACTAATTTTCAGAAATCAGGTGTTCCAACGTCTAATTCTGAATGTCTCTACGTTTGTGATATTTCTAGCCTAGCAAGATGGAAAGTGACACAAGTTTTTACACTGTGTAAGATCTTGGATAAACAGAATAGAAAAATATCTTATGCTGAAAAGGAAAGTGTTGGGCTGTAAGTAGGTTACTAGTGGAGTTCCTCAAAGCTTGTTTCTGAATTGAAGTAATTTAATATATTCATTTATGACCCTGGCACAAAACACAAAAACATTTTAATGAAATTTGCTGATGGCATAAAGGTGAGAGGAACTATAAATACAAAGCAGCACTTGAATATTGTGCAGAGTTAAAAGACCTTGAGGACTAGAGTAATAAAATTGGAATAAGATTTCACAGTACAAAATAAAAGGTCACAGAATTTGGCCTTTTCATATTATCCATCATTACCTGTCTAAAACTTAGAGGCCTACTTTAAACTGTTCACCTGGGCTCCTTCAAATAATTGTAGATAAATGTCTCTACAAGGACACTTATCCTATGCTAAAATAGTTATTTATGGTAGATAGGTTGCACTGGCTTTTAGAGGTGCCTTTTTCACTACATTGCTTTTGGAGGAATACTAGATGTCTGCTTAGACTAGAACCCCGTGAATCCCAGCTTCAGGCTTAATGTGAATGCTTGCTATATGCTTGTAGCTTTTCAGCTGCAAAAGAAAAATCCATTAATAACCACCATATCATGAGAAGCCATCAACATAATGCAGCTTCAGGGAATGTAAATATGGTCCTTGAGTACATCAAGCTTCATATTTCTGGGAAACAAAAGGAAAGGATGTATAACCCTGTACAAATTACTTGTGGAATATCTTCTGAGACCTTCACCATTAAAGTTCAGGAAAGAGAAATGAATTGAAAGAGATATAAAGAGTAATGAGGGAAAATAATTTTACAAGACAAACCTACAGAAGTATTTTTCATATAGCAGGTTGGATATCAGAGATCCATGAATTTATGCTGATTTGAGCCAAAATACACACCAAACACAACTGTTCCATGTGGCGTAACACTGACAGGAAGTAGTGTTAAGAAGCATAAGAGCTATATTAGTGCAAGACTGTGCCTCACAGCAAGGCTTACTTGGCTTGGACAAAACATGTCACTAGCTGAGGTGACTGTGTTGTTTCTAAAGGAGTTATGGCAGTAGCCAATGGCAGCATGTAGAGAGTAGCCAATAGCAGCAATCTTAGTCTCCATCGTACAGTAGAGTCTGAATCAAAATGTGCTGGGTTACATTAGCCTTGAGAAAAGAAGATTGAGCTTGTAAGTGATTTTAAAATTTATCAGTCATTTTTCAAAAATATTCAAAGCTATTTTCAGATGTCTTCCTTCAGTGTCATGCCCACTATTTATGCCTGTATTCCAGCACTTGCAGTAGACTAAAGGTGTTAATACAAATATCAGTCCTTGACTAGTCCTGTTTAGAAGCAGAGTCAGCCCTGCAACATGAAGCTGGCCAGAGCGCTGTGCTGGTATGGGTGTGGGCACAAGCTACTGATTTTCAAGCAGTTAAATGTTTTTGGTAGTGGGTAACACAAATTCTGTAGGTGTTCTTTAAAACATTATCATTTCCATAATTTTGACGATTCCCAATTTCCTTCAAAAAGTGTTATTCTTGCAGACACTTCTGATTATTCTGCAAACTTTCAGATTATTTCTGCCTAATTCACTAGAATTTTCCGTCTTATGATTTCATTAGAGTAAAATTATTAAAAATACAAGAAGTGTTACTTTGAATATTACCTGAAAAAGGAACACTAAAATACACAGAATAAAAAGTCCCAGGATGGTGTAATCACTCCTTACCCTGGAGTAGAACTAGCTAGGACTTGGAAGGACTCTTCTGATTTACAGTTGCCAAAGATCTGACCCATACTTATCAAAACACTGTGCTGTAATCTGCAAAAATATATGAGCAAGAACATTTGTCTGGCTGACAAAAGCATGTTTCTTTAGAAACGCTGCTTAACTCATAAGTTCAGGTAGCTTTGCATATTTCTAGTAACCTGTGGATGACATCTGAAAATTATGTCTGACCTGAAAGTTGAGGGAGAGTGCTCTTAAAATAGATTAGATTTATTGCAGAGGTGTGAAATGAACAGTGCTGCCAACTAAGAGAAATATCTGTTTGACTCAGTCTTGTGTTAAGATGCTACCTTGAACTTGCAGATTGAGAAGAAATAATAATGTGTCTTGGAAATATACTATTTTGATGAATGCCATCTACTGGAAAAGAGCCAGCTGCATTTGCTTTCTTTCTGTTTGTTGTCAGCATCTCAACACTCAACATGAACTCTACCACAGCAAACTGTCAGAATAAGTAATTTCTAGTCTGTAATGAACGCTTTTATCACATGGTATTATTGAAAATAACAGGTCTCAAAAGTGTATGATATACAATTCATTTTCTTTTTCACCAAAGTACAGATTTTTTTAGGGTTAGAATGAGTGTGAACATCTCTCTAGCACTACTTTAACCAAAAAAGACTGACGATAAAATCATCTCTATAACAACTAGACAAATTCTGTCCATATGTGTACATATGCTTTAAAATTGATGTTTTGAAAGAAGTAGGACAAATTTTTCCAATAAATAACAAAGATAAGTTTTACAGAGATTAAACTGTCTGAAAATCTAGTGAAGTAAAATTAATAATGCCAAGAAAAATATCAGGGAAATATTTAGACATTAATGAAATCTTAGGCAACAGAAACTTTTTAAAAATAATAACATTTAATGAAAATGGAAAAATGTAAAGCTTAGATTTAATTATGTTTAATTGCCTAGAGTAAAAAAAAAAAAGAAAATGAGCTAAAAATTTGTACAAGCTTAAGAAAATACATGGTGTGTGGTTTTGAGTTCACACTGTTTCTTTTTCATTTTCCCCCAGTTTTCTGAACATTTCTTTGCCAGTGTGTTTTCCCCTTTCATCTTGAATTACTATGCCTCCTTCTCCCCTTCGTATACCAGATTGAATATTCCATATTTTGTAAATTATTTTAAAAAGAAAATATTAAAAAATAGTAGTTTCCCAGTTTGAATGAACACTGTCTCTACTATTTTACAACAGATTTAACAGTAATTAAAACATAAAAACAATTTAGTAATGAAGTAATGTTTCCTAAATTTGACATTCTAGGTATTAGATAGCTAGGCTAGTTAATTCTGTAGTTTATACAGCAAGACATACATTCTGGTCTGTACTTCTCTGGCAGTTGTTTCACAGTGGGATGAATTTTTTGTGAAAGTGGTTGTTTCTTTCTGTGGAGAGGTACGTTAGGATTGTTAGGCTTTCCTCAGTGCTAGTGTTTTCTTGAGCACAGGTAAGGCTCTTGGAATTTTATCTGATTATGATGAAGTCATGACACCAGGTCATGGCAACCTGAAAACCTT
Source organism: Phalacrocorax aristotelis (assembly GCF_949628215.1). Lineage (NCBI taxonomy): Eukaryota > Metazoa > Chordata > Aves > Suliformes > Phalacrocoracidae > Phalacrocorax > Phalacrocorax aristotelis. The sequence continues at coordinate 63,099,893 of NC_134279.1, read as the reverse complement.
GGGCAGATCTCAGGCAGTATCTTTCCATGCTAAGCTTGTCTCTTGGGTTTAGAGCCTCTGGTTGGACAACGGCAAAGCAGGTGCAGCAACAAACTGTAAAATGTAGATGTAGGATCCTCAACACCATAATTTTACTCTCAAGATCTATTCCTATCACACTGCATTACTTGCTAATGCAAGCACAGCCTAAGATAATCATATTATTCCACATATAAAGCTCCACAGTTTTGACTTGCTGTTTTATAAAACTGTCATAACTGCTAAACCAACTAATCCCCAAGTATGCTTGGCTTTTAATTTGTATTGATAATGAAAAGATGTTTCAGTCATTTATTAAAAAATACCCTGAAGGAATGAAAATATGGATGCCATTTGCAGTAGGGTCTTAAGAACTGTATGTCAAAGAGACAGGGTGCTGCTGTATGTGAGAATCATTTAAACCAACTGTATATATATTCCTTAAGGCTTCACAAAGAAACAGTGCTCAAACTAAAGGGAAAAAAAAAGTACAATATGGCTCCATTTTCAGTGGAATATAACAAAAAAGCAGTGAGAGGAGAGATTTATTTGGCAATACATAATGTAGAGCAATTTATTCAGCAATCTGTAAGTATTTAGAGGTATATTTTATTCATCTCTGTTACCTCTCACATCCAAACTCTCAGTGTGTCTAACTATATTCCCTGTTCGGTTTGCCCCATACATGAAAACAGCCACAAAATATTATTTTTTTATTGTTCAAATTCTAAAACCAAGGCAGGAACTATAAAAGTTCTAGAGATTGATAAAGAACTTACTGAGTCATGACACCAGAGAAACAGAAATATTCACCAAGGCTAATTCCTATTCTTCCTCTGTAGCAGATGATTGGAGATCAGAGCAGGTAGAGACTAACATTTAAAGTCTCCTACTGACTAGCAATGATGGCTAAAGACTGATGAAAACAGTAGCATACCAACTTTTGAAACTGGGACATCACAGCAGATTGTTGCCTTCAGTGAGCTTGAAAATTTACTTCAGCTCTTGCTTGAAAAGTTAAGGCATCAGAAAATAAACCCAGTTCATGGAAACTTGTCAATGGGTGAGAAGGTTTTGTCTCTCTCCAAAGTCTGCCTGCAGATCTTTCCAGGTCTTGAGGGCTACCCTTTCTTCCTACAAATCTTCAGAAGTCAACACTGAGTGAAGAGAGACCAATACTTCTCATTTGCAGTTCCCCTGCCACATCTTTTGTTGCTATACCATGCCATCCTTCTAAATTGCATTCTCTAACTCACTGTTGTTTGACTGTGATATGAAATCACAGAAAATAGAAGCACCCATGAGGGATTAAAAGGAACTATGAGGTGAAAAGTGAGAAGACTTGAAAAGGAATGGCTCCTCTGAACTCTACTCTTTTGTTTTGTACTATTCCTCTCCACTAGTGTCCTCTGCCTTCAGTGTACCATCTGATCTTTTTTGAGTCACTACCATACTCTAATAATTCCTTGACTTACTGCATGAATCGCCACATCCTCTCACTTTGAAGCCTACATAAAACCATTAGAAAGAGAGGATTCGTACAGTACAAGTAACTTTGGAGATTATCTAGAAAGCTATATTGCTATCTTTAGGATAGTCGTCTTCTAAAGCTTTGAAAGAGACCCATGTTAATGGTAGTTTCAGGAAGAATATTTAGAGATTCACCCAGTCTCCTTGGAACTAGAAATATACACATTTCGCAGGAAACTCTTCTGCCACTTGAACATGTTATACATGAGCATATAGCATGTAGTTTCTATGTACTGGAATCATAAATTTGATTTCTTTTCTTGAGTAGATGGGGTACAGAGCTAAGCAATCTAAATCTTAACTTAAAGAAACAGCAAATCATTGACTCAGTGATATGCTACCTATTTTGTGACTACTTTCTCTGTGTTAATGTAATTATTTAAATCTTTTATTTTTCAGTGCTTAACTAATTTTTAAGAACTAAATACAAGCTACAGACAACCTGACATTGGCGGAGCTAAGGGAGCTAATCCACAGCAGAATTTTGTTATAATAATGGTTGTATTCCAAATAAGCTGTTTTGGAAACACGCTATCTATATTTCATATGCACTGCAGGTCATTTATTTGTCTTGAGGAATCCCTCTCCTAATACAATTTGCAAGATATGCAGTTTCCTGATTATAGGGGAAGCTTCAGGCAACTACTTGTTTAATTCCAAACGTGAACATTAGATTGGGTATTTTCAAAGTCATTTTCTCCCCATCGTGTGTCACTACTTCTACCTGCCAACATTTTATCAACATGTTTTCAATAGGAAATTCATTTCATACTTGCTGCTGGAGTTTATTCTAAGAGCTGAATAGCCTGAACATCTTCAACATGAGAGGTCAGAAGGTGCCACTGTGTAGAGCTGTGATAAGGGAAAAAAGAAAACCTCCAAGAAAGTCAGTTTTGGCTTGTTTCTTCTGGTATGTAACAGCAAACATTTTTTCCTATCACTGTTTCCCAAGTGTTAAAATTGGAAAGGTAATATTTAGCTTTATAAGGGCCTTCCTTATTTCAGTCAGAGATTCACATTTCTGTTTAAGAGCCTGTCAGTAATGTATTTAATTGGAGAAATATGAATAATTAGCATTCCGCAAAGTAATGAACTACTACAAAGGTGTTCTGGATTTTACAGCCTGTTAAGAACCAGGCCTGTAGGGAGGCCATACTTGCAAAGAATATTCATGTTGTTGGAATGCAAAATCAAGGAGCTAATCCTGCAATCTTCACTCAGTCAAAAGTCTTATTGAAATCAATAGAAATATTCCCTAAGAAGTTGATGTGTTTTGTACCTTTTCATATTATGAAAACCCAAACAAAATCACAGATAAAACCCTGAAATTGTAATCTTAATTTAGAGATATTTAGGATAAGTCCATATATCCCTCTCATTACTTTGATTGTACAGGCAAAAAGTTAAGCAGACAGTAATGTGAGGCAAAGTTATGCTTTAATAGGAAAGTAAGTTGTATTATTATTCATTGCAGAGCATTATATTCCTTAGAATATCTTAAGGAATATGTCCTGGTTTTCAACATTTTCTTTAGAATACAGATTTGAATGGGATAAAATGTTTGAGCAATCATGCTCCCAAATTCTTACATCACTTATTAAATATTCCGAGATCATAATTTGTTATACGATACTAGTCACTTCAGTATTTATTTTAACTAGCATCCATTTGTCCAAAATCACAGTTCTTTCAGTGCTTATAAATAAGAGTATGTTCATTACAATAACTACTTATAAGCTTGAAGGTAAACCTAATAAATACAATACCAAAGCTTTATTGTCATTGTCAAAGTAAAGAATTTTCCCATATTTGTTGAGTAAAAATGGAAACAGTTCATTTAGATGGGCAAAAGTCTTTGGGTTATAGTAAAAGTTTTCACTGAATTAACTGAAATTTTTCAGTTATTATTAACCTTATTTACAACAGAAAAATTTTGATAGCCAGAATAAAATAATGTCAACTTTTAAAACTTAAAAAACCCCCTGAACCTTCAAAATTTGAACATATTTACAATTCTGAACTCTTCTTTAGAAATTTCTATTTTGGTGAAAAAGTCATTTGATCAACATACACGATAATTTTATTTCTCTTCCTCCTTTGACTTCATTACTCCATTTTAATGAGAAAAAAAGCACTTCAAGAAGGATATCTGCTGGCTTGCTTTTAATTTCCTGTGACTTGAAGTAAATGTTTTTCCAATTTATCACTGGAATACACAGAACAGTCTACAGGTAGTAGGAAAAGAACATTATGTTTAATTGACTATCTGAAGCACTCCATAGCCTGCATTTTTCTGAAAAAAATAAGTTTTCAGTATTTCTGAGGTAACACTAGCTTAGGATTCCAGTTGATAGATATTTTTCAGGTTCTTTGTTAAAGCTTTGCTCTGATGATACAAATTTTGAAAAGAATGAATTTTTCTATGAAATGGAAACTCAAAAGTTTTTGCTCAGCTATATTCTACAGAGGGGTGAGGGAACTTAGTTTCAGTCTTATGCAGTAGAAAATTTAACCAGCATCTGCCATGGAGGAGATGATGTGAAATAATGCACCGTTTCAGGATTAGGTAGGAAGTAGATGGTCATTGGCGCAGCTGCCTGAAGACAAAGGCATTTCTGAATATGACCAGAGCACTACAATGTTTCTCAAATGACAGAGAAAAACAAGAAAGGATGCTTATTAATGGCACTCCTGAGAATTCCAGACAAACTGGACCTGCTAAATAAGCTGATTTTGATCACAGCTCAAATTCCAATGTGAATGCAGTCCAGTTTTAAGTATTCAGGAAACAAGAAGCCCTGCTAGGGCTTTCAGGAGGCTTATTGCTGTGAGTCTCTCCCTACTGAAAGACTGTAGCTAAGGGGCAAGTTTACAAGAAGGGGTTGACTTCTCCAGCTAGCTTAAAAACAGAGGTAAAATGTCCTTAAAGCAAGGTGTTTTAGGAAGAAAGGCACCAGCTAATTAAACTTAATTGGGTTAGCCAGGGTAGTCTGATTAGCATAATTAATTTAGGCCTCTGAGTAGGCCTGAGGGGTGTGTGTTTTTGTTAGGGCTCCTGTGAGGGAGGTGTTTGGGACTCTGAAGTGAGAAGAATATGTAATTCTCTAGGTCAAGGGAGAGGTACTAAAGATGAGTGGGAAAAACAATGTGCAGACATGCAGAGGGTTTAGCATAGCTGAAGGCTATGTACTCTTTTGAAACTGGTAATAGTTAAGGAAAAAACAGACAGGTTGGTTAGAAGATTAAATCCACCTGGAAAGGATGGGGAAGCAGCCTAGCCAGCCTGTTACACTTGTACTTGACAAAGCTGTGATATAAGTAAAATATGCGGTCCAGTGAATAGTGGATAGAATTAAAAACAGACTGTATGGCAAAATGGTAGCATCCTCCAGTTTGTGGAAGTTGAAATGATTTGGGCTCAACTGTAAGAAAAGTTGTTGCTGTTGCAAAAAGTGAATGAAATACTGGTTTAAACTGTTTTCTGAGAGCTTCACTGCACTGTATTGTACTCTTACTCATGAATAAGAATCCTTAAGAAATAAAAGCCTGAAACTTAAAAGATTTTTCTCAAACGACAGAGAAAAAAACCATGTTAATCACTTAATGGCACTCCTGGTTTTACAAAGTAGGTGGACTTGCAAATACGCATATCCTATCTTTGATCACAGCACTACTTCAGTGAAATAGATTAGTTGTTTCTTCCTATATTAAGTTATTATGTCATAGTTTTATTGGACCTAAAGAGTGGCTTATCTGAACTGTTTTCAGACTTCAAGGCTTAGTTTAAAAGTTTTGTGATTGTATTTATTTTTTGCTATGCATTTGATTTTCAACACCACTGTGGATGATGCAGCAGTCAAATGAGCTTTTGTCATCCTCTAATTTAACCCAATAGATGTTGAGTTCCAGGCAGATAAACTCTTCCTATTTGGCTCAGAAAGTAAGTTATCTCTACTGTTAAACCTACCCCACAGCTGATCGATAAGAAATGTAGTTGGGAATCCCCAAGGGGAAAAACTTGTTCTGTAGTGTATTATGCTTTGCCTAAATAGTCTTGTGGGTTCTTTTTATTAGTTTCAGATCAGGACTTCAAATCACTGGTGTTTCAACTGCAAGATAAAAGTAAAAATTGTGAAAAGCCTATAGTAAGTTTGTATATACATTTGAGACTATAGACCATTGTTAAAAAACAGATGTGAGGATTTTCCATTATTTATCCGTGTGACCACTAATATATGACACTAATGAAGGATATTTGGCATACGATTAAGATTCTCCTGACATCTTATGATTTTTGACTGAATACAATAAGATTTTGTCTGCGATAAGGAAATATAGTATGAAATGTTAAAAAGAAGTATGGACATTATCCAAATGAATTATGCAAATTGAAATATAGCTTTTTGTAACTAAAGTTGAGTGGATTTCTAGTTAAACTTAACTTAAATTAGAATTTTTTTAGCTGACTTTTAATATCCATCCAAACTATCAAGCATTCCTCAAAGTGAAGTTTCATGTCCTAAATAATGATGCATGTTTTAGTTGATGGTTCAGAGGAGAATCTCAGAATGTGTGAAGGCAACTATAAATTAAGCTGGTTATATTGTAAGATCATGTCATGCGATAGCTTTTGGGAAACTTCTTGGTTTCATTCTCACTTGAAATATTATGAAAACAATTTTACACTGCATTATATTTTTCTAGTGCTAGCTGGACCTGGATGACAGAAAAAGGTATGAAAATTAGAATCAAAGCAAAGCTGATATACTGAAACCAAGACAAATAAATAAATCCCCAAGTTTTCCTTTTTTAATCTTTAAAAAGATTTATGTTTAGGTCAATTCTTGCCCAGTTCTGCTTCAGAGCCATTCAGATGAGATTTTACAAAATGAAGGAAGGAGAAACATTGCTAAATTGCTTTGAGAAATGTTAGCCACTCAACATGAATAAACTATAGATTGCTACACCACAAATATCTGTGACATGTTGAGAAATGTTTTAATGAAGTAGCAAAGGTCTGCTAGAGAGTGAGTTAAAAAGAAATGTGTAGCAGTGTAGTACACTTTGAAAAGACAGATGGACTCTTTTCTTCTTTTATATTTAGAGAAGAATTGGAACTGTAGTGTTTCATGTCTTTGTTTTAAGCTCTGTGGCAACTCTGTATTGTTCAAAATACATACTCCAAATTTCAGGTTTGGCACCTGCATTATGTGAGGTATAATTGCATTTACTCTGTGCAATTAGAATTTAAATTTGTGCTGCTGAAGCAGGATAGTTTTGGGTTTTTTCCTGGGAGGTAGTGTTAAGCAGTCTGTTTTGTGCTCAGAAAATTTGCCATGACAGTGATTCATAATAGAACCAATTATCAGGAATGCTGTTACACATAGCCTTCCAGACCCCAATTTGAACAGAGATGAGTGACAATTCCTTCTGTGAAACAGTCTCCTTAAATCAGCCATATGTGAAGACCTACATGTTTATTGAGGATAAAACAAGAAATAAGAAATTCTTTTAAATAAATATGTGTTTTGAAGGTGTTCTGATTAACTTTCAAATTAAAGGGAAGAGGCAGATATTAACAGCAACTTCCAAAACTGCTTTCCATGTATATTTAATAGATATCAGAAGTATTTAATTCTTGTATGTTTCATTTTTAAAAAGCAAAAATCCCACTTCCAAATGCTTTAAAAAAGATGCTGTCTACATTCAGCATAATGGGGGATGCTACAACTGACCCTGCTATGTTTAATGTTGTTTTGCATGAAATTACATAGCTGTTTGTTAATCTTTATTTTTAATGGGTGCCCTCAATTAAAATACACAAAACTGTATGACTAACCCCTCTTTTTGATGCAGAATTATTCTATCTTATCTTTCCTGAGGCTTCACTTTATTAAAATGATCAAAAAAAACCCAAACCCCAGCTCATCCTCAGAGACACCTGGGAACTTTTAGGTGTAAAGCTTAGGACAGCCTCTTAGTTCTGCAGTGTTTGCAAAAAACCATACCCTTTAGCATTAAACTATCTGGCTTTGAACACAAAAATCCAAACAGAATCACAGAATGGTAGGGGTTGGAAGGGACCTCTGGAGATCATCTTGTCCAACACCCCCTGCTTGAGCAGGCACACCCAGAGCAGGGGGCACAGGAACGCATCCAGGTGGGTTTTGAATATATTCAGGGAAGGAGACCCCACAGCCTCCCTGGGCAGCCTGTGCCGCTGCTCTGGCACCCTCACAGGAAATAAGTTTTTTCTCATATTGAGGTGGAACTTCCTGTGTTCCAGCTTGTGCCCATTGCCCTTGTCCTGTCATTGGGCACCACTCAAAAGAGTCCAGTCCCATCATTCTGACACCCACCCTTTTAGATGTTTACAAGTATTGCTGAGATCCCCCCCTCAGTCTTCTCTTCTCCAGGCTAAACAAACCCAAGTCTCTCAGCCTTTCCTCATACAGGAGATGCTCCAGTCCCCTGATCATCTTGGCAGCTCTCTGCTGGACTTGCTTGAGCAGTTCCCTGTCCATCTTAAACTGGGGGGCCCAAAACTGGACACAGTACTCCAGATGTGGTCTCACTAGGGCAGAGTCGAGGGGGGGATAACCGCCCTCGACCTGCTGGCCACACTCCTTTTTATGCAAACACTGGCTTAGATGCCAAATTTAGTTTTGAACATATTGGTTGTGTTTGTACGGTATGCAATGATACACTAGAACACAGAAACTTCAGTCAGTGTTCTATTTCATTACTCCTGCTCTTTTATTTTACATGTGTTTCTTTACATGTGATTATGTAGGTGGTTTTATTCTTTATTATAATTGCATGCCACTTGAAGTTTTTGTCAAAGGGCAATCTATGCAATAACCAGTTAAGCATAGCAAAATTTTAGAAAAAAATTAGAAAATAACATAGCAACTTGGACAACAAAACCCAAATTGAACAGTTTCAGACACTGTTTTACTGCCTAAAATTTCAACATGTATTAAAATTGTATTTAAATAAAAATGCGTTTTTATTTAAAGTTGAAACCTTACTGTAGTTTTTTTTTTGCTATGTTTTTAAGTTGTCCTGACTGGTTTGTCTACTGCAAATAGATGTGAACAGAGAATTTGAAAATCTGGGAAAATATCTTTTCTGGAAACTTTCTTTTTCTAAACTTTCTTAGCCAAAAAATCGAAACACTGTAATTAGAATTAATAGTTTCCTAAAGAGAACATGGAATCTTAAATAAACTGATTTACTAATGGAAATTCCAAAATTATTTATTTTTATTTCACTCTGCCTTTGGTTTTATGTATGACCAACTGCTAGGCCAAAGTTACATTGAAAGTTCTGTGGAAGAGTGAGTACAAGCCTGTCTTCAGTTCTCTGCTTTCAGTTCAGGGAATACAACGAAAGGAGTGAAGTCTTGGTCTCCTGACTCCCCATCTCTTTTCATTCAGGGAATCATAACCCACTGCTGCAGCACTGGCAGGCGTAACTCAGCATCACACAGTGCTCAGCATGACTCACGATAATTCAAGATCATGCAAACAGACGTGCAAGGTTTTCTTGAGATATATTTGAAAGCAAAGGAACTATGAAATCAGCTGTGGTTGAATGTATGAAAAATAAGGAAAATGGACTTTTTTAACATTATTTTTCAGTATTTTATGAGGCAGCTTTGCAGTTAAGAATTTTGTTCTGCTTGTGAATTCCTTTTTCCATTCAACCAATAAAGTAGCTGAGATTATCAGACTGGATCTTGGGCAATGCAAATAACAGATTCTTTGGTTTGCCAGAAGAAAAATAACTATATAAATTTCATTTTGGATCTACCTTAAAGGAAAAAAAAAGAGAATGTAATAATAGTTAAAAACATTTTTAATCAGATCTTTAACTGATTTAAACTATTTCTCCCATTTCAAAATGTCTTTCTTTTTTTTTCTTAAATATATGTGATATTTGGAAAGAAAGCACCACAAACAATAGGAATTTTAACATCATCTATGTTTAGGTGACTTTTAGTTCTTTTGCCCTTTATACCAGAATAATTTACCAAAATATGTGTGTATTGCTGCTTTTACTCTAAATCTACATTCTGTGTATGTGGTGGTGGTGGTGGTAAGTTCACTCCAAAAGTTTGCTGCGTCTAATATACTATGATCAGAAACACCGTGTATTTGTTTCCTTGGCGATGGTAAATTAAAGCCTTATGAAGACTTACTATTTATATGCTTTAAATTTGAAATATAGAATAAGTATTAGCTAAGTCTAGTTTAGCAAAACATACTAAGTATAGTGGTTGTTTAAAGCAGACACATGTCAGAAAACTCTACTTCTACCCTGCACACTGCCTCTGAAGCTGTGTTGCATTTTAGGTTATGTCTCAGTTTGTGCAGCTGTGTAGTTTTCCATCTATACAGAAAAAGTAATTTTACATTTGAAAAAGTAATTTCACTAGGGCGGAGTAGAGGGGGAGGATAACCTCCCTCCCCCTGCTGGCCACACTCCTTTTAATGCAGCCCAGGATATCGTTGGCCTTCTTGGCCACAAGGGCACATTGCTGGCTTAGGGTCAGCTTGTTGTCCACCAACACTCCAAGGTTCACCTACTTAAAAGGAGGTATTGCTTCTGTCCAACACTGCCTAAATGCAGAAATATTTCAGTATTTTAAAATAACATTTGCCAACTCAGAAAAGGGATGGCTTGGGATATAATCATCAGATCTAGCCACTCAAGATTCTTGAAGCTCAGATTCACACGTTGATTCAGTAAATTCTTCTTCTGAAGTAGACATTTATTTCCAAGAAGGTCACTCACTTTGTCGTTTTGAATTGTCATTCTGAGAAATATTGAGAATGAAGATTTTCTATTCCCATTTCCTTGTTGAGGGGACACAGAGAGAATAAATGAAATTTGCACAATTTTACAGTTACTTAGAAATAAATTTTCTTTTCCACATATTTAAACATGCTGCTGTGTGCAGGCTTCCTACTTAGTTTTTACCTTTGGGTAAACCTGGTACCAGTTTACCTTGGGTGTAATTTCATTTTAGAAGTGCAATAGCTATATAATTTTAAAATATTTTTTAAAAATTTGAAGGAAATCTGCTTTTACAAAAAAGGAGTGATTTGAAGCTCATTGAAATAAGAGGGAAACTGTCATAGTCTACTATCTGAGCTTCTAACCAGATCCTGAATTTTTTCTTTTTCTCCTGTAAAAAAATTTTTCAATTCAATTTTTCAATTATTTCTGCCTTTAAAATCATCACAACTTCAAATGTATACTGCCAGGCTTTCTTACTGACTGCTAAATAAATAACTTAAAAACATGTGTTTTGTTTTCTTGCAAACCCCTCATGACAATGACCACATCATTCTCCCTCCATCTGACCTTTTTACCTTTATTACTTTTAAATGAATCTTACTGACATATAGTGGTGGGTTGACTCTGGCTGGACAGAAGGCACCCACCAAAGCCTCTCCCCTCCTCAGCTAGACAGGGAAGAGAAAATATAATAAAAGGCTCACGGGTCGTGATAAAGACAGGGAGAGATCACTCAGCAGTTACGTTCATGGCCAAAACAGACTTGACTGGGGGAAATTGATTTAATTTTATTACCAATCAAAATCAGAGTAGGATAATGAGAAATAAAACTGAATCTTAAAACACCTTGTCCCTAACCCTCCCTTCTTCCCAGGTTCAACTTTGCTTTCTTGGTGAAGTAAGAAGGAGGGTCAGCAAAACCACTACCATGGATTTCTGGAGGGCAGACTTCAGCCTGTTCAGGACACTGGTTAAGAGAATGCCTTGGGAGACAGTCCTGAAGGGCAATGGGGTCCAGGAGGGCTGGGCACTCTTCAAGAAGGAAGTCTTGCAGGTGAAGGAGCAGGCCGTCCCCATGTGCTGTAAGACAAACCAGCAGGGAAGACGACCAGCCTGGCTGAACAGGGAGCTTATGCTGGTGATCAGGAAAAAAAGGAGACTTTACCACTTTTGGAACTCAAGAAGAATCAGGGATCTCGTTAGGTCTTGCAGAGAGAAAATTAGAATGGCAAAAGCCCAGCTAGAACCCAACCTGGCCACTGCTGTAAGGGATAACAAAAAATGTTTTTACAAATGCATTAACAAAAAGAGAACCAAGGAGAATCTTCATCCTCTGTTGGATGTGGAAGGGGACATTGCCACCAAATACGAGGAAAAGGCTGAGGTACTTAATGCCTTCTTTACCTCAGTCTTTAACCGCCAGACCAGTTATCCCCAGGATGTTCAGCCCCCTGAGCTGGAAGGCAGGGATGGGGAGCAGTATAAACACCCCATAATCCAGAGGAACCAGTTTACAACCTGCTGCACCACCTGGACACTCACAAGTCTGTGGGCCTGGATGGGATCCACTGGAGAATATGGAGGGAACTGGTGGATGAGCGTGCCAAGACACTCTCCATCATTTATCAGAAGTCCTGGTTGACAGGGAAGATCCCAGATGACAGGAGGCTTGCCAATGTGATGCCCATTTGCAAGAAGGGCTGGAAGGAGGATCTGGGGACTTACAGGCTAGACAGCTTGACCTCAGTACCAGAGAAGATTATGGACCGGTTCATCTTGAGTGAGCTCACCAGGCATGTGCAGGACAACCAGGGGATCAGGCTCAGCCAGCATGGCTTCATGAAAGGCAGGTCCTGTCTGACCAGCCTGATCTCCTTCTATGACCAGGTGACCCACCTAGTGGATGAGGGAAAGGCTGTGGATGTTGTCTACCTGGACTTCAGCAAAGCCTTTCATATTGTTTCCAACAGCACCCTCCTAGAGAAGCCAGTGGCTCATGGTTTACACAGATATACTCTCCACTGAGTAAAAAACTGGCTGGATGGGTGAGCCCAGAGAGCTGTGGTGAACAGAGCTAAATCCAGTTGGTGGCTGGACACAAGTGGTGATCCCCAGGGCTCAGTTTTGTGGCCAGTCTTGTTCAATATCTTTATTGATGATCTGGATGAGGGGATTGAGTGCACCCTCAGTAAGTTTGCAGATGACACCAAGTTGTGCAGGAGTGTCAATCTGCTTGAGGATAGGGAGGTTCTGCAGAGGGATCTGGACAGGCTGGATAGATGGGCCGAGACCAACTGTATGTGGTTCAACAAGGCTAAATGTCGGGCCTTGCGCTTGGGTCACAACAACCCCATGCAACGGTATAGGCTTGGGGAAGAGTGGCTGGAGAGCTGCCTGGCAGAGAAGGACCTGGGGGTGTTGGCTGACAGACAGCTGAACATGAGGCAGCAGTGTGCCCAGGTGGCCAAGGCAGCCAACAGCATCCTGGCTTGTATCAGCAATAGTGTGGCCAGCAGAGGAGCAGGGTGGTGATGGTGGCCCTGTACTGAGCACTGGTGAGGCCACACCTTGAATAGTGTGTTCAGTTTTGGGCCCCTCAGTACAAGAAGGACATTGAGGTGCTGAAGCGTGTCCAGAGAAGGGCAATGAAGTTGGTGAAGTGTCTGGAGAGCAGGTCTTATGAGGAGCAGCTGAGGGAGCTGGGGTTGTTTAGTCTGGAGAAGACGAGGCTGCGGGGAGACCTTATTGCTTTCTACAACTACCTGAAAGGAGGTTGTAGTGAGGTGGATGATGGTCTCTTCTCCCAAGTAACAAATGATAAGATGAGAAGAAATGGCCTCAAGTTTTATCGGGGAAGTTTAGATTGGATATTAGGAAAAATTTCTTTACTGAAAGAGTGGCCAGGCATTGGAACAGGCTGCCCAGAGAGGTTGTGGAGTCACCATCCCTAGAGGTGTCCAAAAATGTGTAGACACGGCACTTCAGGAAATGGTTTAGGAGGCATGGTGGTGTTGGGTTGATGGTTGGACCTGATGATCTTAGAGGTCTTTTCCAACCTTAATGATTCTATGATTCTATAACTTCACTCCTGATTTTTTCTACCTCTCCCCCCCTGAGCAGTGTGGGGGGATGAGGAATGGGGTTGTAGTCAGGTCATAACATGTTGTATCTGGTGCTCCTTCTTCATCAGGAGGAGGAGTCCTCAAGGTCTTCCCCTGTTACAGCATGGGGTCCCTCACATGGGAGGCAGTTTTCCACAAAATTCTCCAACCTTAATCCTTCCCACAGTATGCAGTTGTTCAAAAACTGCTGCAGTGTGGGTCTCTTCCACAGGGTGCAGTCCTTTAAGAATAGACTGCTCCAGTGTGGGTCTCCCACATGGTCACAAGTCTTGCTAGCAAACATGTCCATTGGGGGCACTTCTGTCCTCAGATCCACAGGTCCTGCCAGGAGCCTGCTCCAGTGTGGGCTCTCCATGGGGTCACAGCCTCCTTTGGGCATCCACCTGCTCTGGTGTGAGGTCCTCCATGGGCTGCAGGTGGATATCTGCTCCACCGTTACCCTCCCTGGGCTGGAGGGGCACAGCCTGCCTCACCATGGCCTTCACCACGGGCTGTAGGGGAATCTCTGCTCTGGCACCTGGAGCACCTCCTCCCCCTGTTTTTTCTCTGACCTTGGTGTCTGCAGGGTTGTTTCTCTCACATATTTTCACTCCTGTCTTTGGCTGCTGTTGCTGTGGCACAGCAACTTTCCCCCCTTGATAAACTTGTTATTCCAGAGGCGCTAGTGCTGTCGCTGATGGGCTCAGCCTTGGCCAGTGGCAGGTCTGTCTTGGAGCCAGCTGGGAGTGGTTCTATCAGACATAGGGGAAGCTCCTAGCAGCTTCTTACAGAAGCCACCCCTGTATCCCAACCCCCACTCCCCCCCAAAGCCTTGCCATGCAAATCCATTACACAAACCAAACATCTAATTTGAAACTAGTAAACCATTAGAATATCATTGTATAATATGTTATCACAGTTTGGCAACAGGCAAAGCATTCAGTACTTGTCAGGATCCTTTAAAGGATCTAATTGTGCAGAAGCTAATATGGTGTTCGTTCCCTGGTGAGCATTGGAAAGTGTGTGTTTTTCTTCTCCTCCAATTCACAGTCCACACAGGTCATAAGCGGCATGTTGTGCTCTGAATTCCTTCAATGCCTTGCCTTAGTGACAGCATTTCTTTTCACATTAGCTGCTGGGCTTTTTCCAGCTGTGTAACTAGTTCTCTTATCCATACTTTCTTCTAACACCTTTGTTGTCCTACTTGGTCTCTGAATGGCTTCCTGACTACTTTTTTATTACTACTTGAACCATTTTTTCTCCTTTCATACCTTCAAAACTTTATGCTAGGGACAAAAACTGTGCTCAGTGTTGCAGAAGCCTTTGCCTTTACTGCCTTGAAGAGCGACAAAAAACAGCTAGGTATTTCATTTGTTAGCCTTTAAACTAGGGTCAAAAAGGAATAGGTAAAGACACCTTAGCTGGAGACTGAAAGGATTTTTGGAGGAAACAACCTCTGTGCTTGTCCTGCTCCTGTGCGTCCCTGTGCTTCCACTCTGGCCACCACTGAGCTAGGTCACTGGGTTAGATAGCCCTTGGTATCAACCACTAAGATGTTTCTGTGTGTTTACACGAACTATCGTTAAAGTGACCTAGTGAATTTTACAAAAATGAGGGAGGCATATAGCATGAACTGCTTTCCATTAGTTCTATCAGAATTCGTTTAGTGGTGATTTCAGCCATACAGTCTTCTGTAGAGGAATTTTCTGCTTTTTCTCACCCTTTTCCTGGCGTTTCTCCAAAGTGTTTGATTAGAGGTTATGTCTGCAGTCAGTGCCTAACAGAATGGAATACTACTTTGTCGGGTGTTTCTTGTGTCCTCCCTTCATCAATTTTTATTGTATGCTCTTTTGATCGGGGTACTTGAAACTGACAAGTAGTTTGCAGGATTTTACTGTCTATATTATTTTTACTTCTCAATCCTAATTATAATTTTAAGCCATCTGTATTTGAAGATAATCACGTAGCAATCATAAGCATTTATAGGAAGGATACAAACAGTTGATTACAACTATTATATTTTCACTTGTTTGGTTTTTTGTTGTTATGCAAGTGGGTTCTGTGTGCAGGGATGCTTTCATTCAAAGCTTTTTTGTCTGACTAGTGAAAGAAGCATCTAATATCTTGAAAACTCAGTTTTCTTTTCCCTATAGTTTTTCTGCCTACACAACAAAACTAAATCCTGTAGCTGACAAGGCATTGTGCTGAGAAGACCATGACAACTTCTTTAGTATTTACACCAGCACCTCTGATCAAATCAAACCACCCAAAGTTATTAGACTTGTTTGAGCAGCCCCACATTGCCTTTTCTAGGCAAGTTTCCTTCAAAAACATAAGAATAGATATTCATAAGATAAAAACATTACACTAGTGATGCTGAATGGAAAAGAATCGCTTGGCCAGCGGTCCAAACATTGGAATGGATATTTTTACAATATCTTTTATGAAACTCATCAATTTACATTGAGTGCAGCTGGAAAACTGCAACTACAGCAAAGACAAGAAAGTCAACACATTACAATAGTGCATTTCAGAACTCCCTGTCAGTTTCTCAGCTAGACCTCAGATGCTGTTTTATGGATTGCCCATTCTAAAATATTGGCTGTACTTAATAATTACATATGAAGTGAGATTTGGGAATAAATCTCCAAAGGACTTTTAGCTATTGGTGTGATTTTTCACATGTAAGCAACAGTGTACTCTGATATAACAAATGATGGTCATTTATGTAACATCCTTTTTAGAAAGGGGATATGTGATGTGGAGTAATTCAGAGTGTTAAATATCTAAGTGCAGGTAGTTTCTCAGAATATTATACAAATATATATGTTGTATTATACTGCTGCAAAGACAATTATTTATGCTGAATTGGTAGGAGTATGTCCCATTCTTTGAACATAGGCAGCCCTTTAATTTTAACAGTTCAAGAACACATCAGAAAGAATATAATTTTATTATTTGTATTATAATGACACCTTTTCTTTGATCTAAAGACTAAACAGAAATAATGCAAAAAAGAGAGTAGCCAATAAATTTAGAAGAATATTATTACTCTACAGACATGATTTCTGAGACCAATAACAACATATTGTGCCTGTGTTCGGGTCCATATTGAAAAGTGGTGGTCAGTGTTTGAAAAAAAAGGTCTGGAAAGAAATGCAAGGATAATTTAAATTTTTTGAAATTTATTTTGAAGTTATAAATTCAATATTTTTAGCTTTCAAATAGGGCAACCGACTTCATAGTGCTGTGTACATGACCATATAGATTTCTGATTGTAAAGGAATGGTAAACATAGACCAAAAAGCCTTATATTTTTTTAAACAACAGACCTGGAAACCTATTACATGGTTTGTCATTTAAATCAGCAGGGGGTGCCTTTTTGAAACGTGTGTGTTGACTGACTTTACCAGCTTGACTCAGCAGAAAGGGAAACAGCTGAAGAATATGCATGAACTATATCCATCAGGACTCTGATGGCTGTGAACATGATGATCAGGAATAACTTAAAGCACTCAAAAATCTTTACCAGAAAAAAATTCATTCTGCGGGGCTTCAAGCATTCATGTCATTATCAGGCAAATATCTGCCTGAGTAGTATCCAGCATCCATTTGTAGATCCAGCTCTCTGAGTGGAGGGCTCTATTAATGGGAACATGGATCCCAAGAAGGACTTGTAACCAAACTGTATGGACAGTAGGGTTTGAAGGTATGTACCCTCACCAAGATAAAATATAGACGCACTTAGAGCTAGTTCAGACACTGGAATAATTTATAGTGCTTTAAATGTGTGTTTCATTAACTTGCTAAGTCAGGAATCAACAGAGAAATTATCTTTTACGTAGAAGGTTAGACTTTAAATCAAGAGGTGTCTGTTCATTTCCTGGAACCACTCTCTAGTGGCTTTGTCTAGGTAACTGCATTTTCTGTATTTTTGTTTTCTGTGTGTGAAATGGGAGCAATAATTACTTCCTGAACTGGAGTTGTTAAGAACTTTCAAGGCACACAGTTTGGAATGAGGTGAAAGAAAACTGAATTGATAGAAATGGGATCAGAAAGGGAATGAAAGCAGATCTTGATCTGCTTGCAGGAAAAAGTAACAGAGGTGCAGAGAATTTAATGTTGTTACACAAGTAATATAAAATAATTTATAGTTGCATCTGAAATATTTTTAGTGTGCAACATTCATGTAATGCTGAAGGCCTCAAAAAGTACCCATCCATATTGAAATTAGGAAAAAGAAACAAGGAAAATCATTCACTTTCAATGTGTACTGTAAGAAGTATTTAAATTTTCTATTTTTAGATCAATACAGCTTCTAAATCTAAATGAAAACATTATAGCAACCAGAGGGGAAAACTAGGGTTGTGCCATGTTGATGCATGCTACCGTGTGAAGTTCCTTGAGAACAAGAATTCCCTATTCATAACACTTACCTCTTTCTCTTAGTTTTTCTGTCCCATCTTTTATCACCAGAACAGAGAGTCAGATGAAGTTAGGACCTATCAAGATGGTGTACTGAAAAGTTTATATATGAGCATCTCATGAACAGTAAAAAGCTGGACTTGATCTTGCAGCGTTCTATGTACCTTTTCTGAGCTTTTGAGTATTCCTAATTTCTACAGAAGTCAAAGGGAACAGAGGATGTTATCAACAAGAGCTAACTGAGATGCAGATTTGTAAGACACAGGGAACAACCAGCTCACGTTTGTTCTTAAGACTTATAGTGAAGACAGATATTTTAAAGCATTGATTAATGGGAAACTAGTAATTGCTTTAAGGAAAAACATGAAATATTTAACACTACCAAGGGCTGAACATGGATCATAATGTATTTAGTGTAAACAAAACAATCAAATTGTAAAAGTAAATAAAAGCATTCTCTCAGGCAAAGCAGTAGAAGTAACTGAATAAATACAGCATAAGAAGTAGGCAATTGATTTTTCAAATCATATTTTGTAGCATTTCAGACCCATATTCCCTTAGTAGAATCATAAATACTTTTGGAAGGTACTACAGCATTACAGTTATAAAATATAGCATCTTTTTACCTTTTGATTTTATACCACAAAGAGTGTCATACAAATATAGGGACAGAAATGACCGAGATACATTTCTTCAAATAATTCTAATATTTCCTAGAACCAGATAGAAAACAATTCTTTTCTTCACTGGGAAATTCTGTTATTTAAAAGTGTGCTTTTGTTCTGTACTCTAATGAAAAGATTTTTAGAGTGTAAAATTCCAGAATACTTAAATGTGGAAATGTCAAAGTTAACTTTTAGAAAAGACTGACATATTTCCTTTTGTTATAGTAAAAAATTATAATAGCCATTTTGTTCTGGTATTGAATAGAGTTTTCCTATTGCTCCTTTTTTTTTTTTAATGAATGTAGTACAGTGTAGAACCACATGTTCCACTGCTATTTAAATGTATAAAGATCAAACTCCTGGTTTCATAGCAAAACTTTCACATTTCTTGGAAATTCTACAAACTCAGGAAGAAGCCTAGTCCAATCATTATGGCGTGAGATTGTGGTAGGCATATCAATGATGCTTACTGAGAAATACATCTATTTGTTGCTTTTGCAGCCTCAGTCAAGAAACTGGAGAAGATATATTATAGATTTCCAGGTCATGGATATATTTGGTCAGCAGATCTTCACTTCAGAAGTGATATATGTGGGATTGTAAAATACACACAAATATACAATATAAACACTGAGCTTTCAAATACTACAACACTACTAATACCTTTCCAAACCCAGTAAATAATTTAAGCCTGATATTCTAAAAAATTAATGATTATGAAGATTTAAAAAAGAAACAATTCATTGAAATCTTTATTAAAAAGTTCTCTTTTTTTATATCTGATTTATAAACAGGTTGTCTTGCTGTGGTTGATGGAAAAAATGTGTAATAAAGTGTTGAACTAAGAGTAAGAAGACATTTACATGAACAGCAGAAGGAGAAAAGAAGAAAAGCTGCTGAGATGACAAGTAGCTGTTCCATATGCACTAGGATTAGGCATAGTCAGCTCTATTTTGTCCACTGGTGAATGGTATTAAAACCAGAAGCAACAGAAGAGGGTGTTGGGCATAAACTGAAACAAACTGACATATCTGTATTATCTTTATTGTCTGATAAGTAGTGGAAAAACAAGATAAGGCCATAAATCACACCCAAGTCATAACAGGATTTGAAGTGTGCAGGAACTAAAAATAGTGTACGCTGGCACCAGAACATGCCACAGTGCATGAAAGGGACAAATGTAGACTTCAGTCTTGTGAATAAAAACCAATCATATGGAGAGCAGATAAAAGAAATAAGATCTATAACTAATTATAATGTGAGGAATGATCTTTCTACTTTAGTTATCTATATACAGGAATGCACAATTATTTACTGACAGGTGTGGTGCAATATATTTCTTGTGGTGCTTTTGTTGATTACAGAGGCTTTTTATTTGTTCTATATATGTTTTTCTGCATCTCTTGAAGATTCTGTGTTAGGCATAGTGGTATTTTGCATAAATGTAGAAGACACAAACATTCCCAGGCTGTAATTAATGATATTGGACAAAGCAGATGGTTCTAATAACACCAGTAAAGGGTCTGTGTGATGAGATCCTCCTAAAAAGAGATAATTATTGCAGAGTTTTAAATCTATATTAATGTTGTAATTAAATTTGTAAGTGGGGATGCTTTTTTAACAAATGACAGTTAATCAAAACAATTACATAGCAGTATTCCTTTAAACTTTTGAAAGTTTCCAAAAGCTAAGTGTGAGCAAGCATCTACATGAGACAAGAATTTTTTCATCATAGTATTTGGAATAGGTAGCAGCACTTGCTGGTCAGTGTGTAAAAGCAGTTATGTTTTTGTTATTCTTGGCTGACAAGTTGCTCACTGGGGACAGACTTACCACCCTTGTATGGATGGATGCTATAGAAATGAATAGTAACTAATTTTTATTTCACTATTTTTTCCCCTGGTATAAAAGTGGCTGTTTAAAACAATAGAGAGAAAAATTATGAGAAAGTAATGTGAAGTTTGACAAACAAGCCTAGTATTCAAGATCAGTCCATCTTTTTGTGGAGAATATGGGGTAGATCTTGATGGTTAGGAACTGAGCACTCATCCCGAACTCATACATAGCATGCCAGCTAACATGCAAAATGCATCCATATTTGATGTATTTGAACTGAAAAAGAGTAGCAACCTTTTTGTTGCCCCAGGCTTTAATTATTCTGTTTTCCCTTCCTTTATGTGCAGAGCATTGCTTGCTCTAGCTATGCCATTTAACTTTGCTGTGGCAGGCAACAGGAGAAAAACCACTCACACCTTGAGCCATGATCTCAGCTGGAAAGCAGACACCAACAGCTGTGAGACGTCCCCCTTGTCTGAGAAATGCCTGATGGTGAGAGAGCTTCCTGACTTTATGTCAGTGCAACATTGAAGCCTCAGCTTCCAGCTGTTTTCTCTGAATGGAGGTGTGGAGAGTCTCATCTAAGCAGACTTTCTTGCTTAGCTATTAAATTTCCCCTGCTGTAATAAACATGCCTGAAGAGTGAGTGTTTTCTTCCAGCAAAAGCTATGAAAGAGCTAAATGAAGCTATTCAACTTTACAGTAGAATGAAACAGAAAAGAAACAACTCTCCCTTATAGCACCAGTCTCAGCTTTAAGGTGGTGACCAACAGCTGAAAAGAGCATGACAAGTACCTGCAGACTCTCAGGAGACTTGGATACTTGTTTACATGACCTCCTTATCTGCTCCATCCCAGTGAAAACCATTGTAATGTAATGCTTTTATGGGCCATTTTATTGGTTTGGATTGGTAGAAAGGCGAAGTGGGAAATTAGACCACATGAGAGGAATAATTAATTAAAAACTCTACCACATGGTGTAATTACACAAATAGTCAGTTAAGTTTTTTTTCCTTTTTGTAACCCAGAAGAGATTATATTTTACTCAGACCAGAAAGAATGATATTTTCTTTATGATAGAACATTCAGGCAAAAATAAAAATTAAACTTTTAATAGTTGCTTTATATTAACTTTAACAGAAACGTTCAACACTTTAAAATTGATACAGTTTTCCAAAAGAGCTGTGAGGAATTCCTAATTGTGACTTTTAACGTAGACAATGTTGATCTCTTTTCTGAAGTTGCCATTTTTCCTTTGGAAAATTCACAGCTAACGTGGCTGTGTGTGGGAATGCTCACATGTGCATATACGTCCTTACTTTATGAATTATGAAATGAGAAGAAATGAGAAAACGTCTTTATCTGGAAACGCAGAACACAGTACAAAACAAAAGTAATTTTGTGAAAAAAGCTTTGTACACTTTTAGTATTCTGCAGTCTAGATATTGATCCTGGTTATAGCCAAGGTAGTTCTAGGTAACTCCACTGACACTGGAGCTCCTCTGTTTTTATACTAATGAACATGAGAAAAATTTTGTCTCTAGTCTTTTTCTCTGAAGTTATTAATTTCTAGAACTAAAACTGTGTGACTTTTACCACTGCTCAGAAATTACTGTAAAGTGGTTACTGAGCTTCATCATTATTCATTGGTGTCTGTCTTCTGCATTTTCTTGCATTCAGCATGTTTTTGTGTTTTTTAGTTTCCTTACTACTTGTGAAATTTTAATGGCATCTATTATCCAGTATTCATCAATTTGTTAATCCCATGTCCTGTTGTTATTGGAAATGAGCAATCTCTAATGCCACCTTCTTGCATATTCATATAGGTCATATTTGTAATCGAGGTCAGAATTTATACAAACAGCTACTGTCAGGAAGTAAATTTTGTAAATACTAATGAGTGTAATATAGCCTGAATACTGATACCCTGGAACAAAACTGAGAGTGTCTTCTCTGTAGTTTTCCTTCATTTCTCTAGTGTTAATACCATTATATTCCTATCAGCTTACTTTATGAAGGAATTGAAGTTGGAAAAGCCAATAACACATTAGATAACTTTACTGCCTGGACATATGGTAAGCCATAGGATCATTAACACTAACACATTTGCCTCAATGATGTTTTCTGAAGACTCGCAGTGATTTCATCTGTTGTTCCATATTAAAGATACACATATTGTTTCCTGTCACCTTACAGATCATACTGAGTCTACAAAAATCGCACTTACCCAAGTTTTATTCATCCAGAAACTTACATGGAACATCTGCACACCATAAGCTGGTCATTTCTGTCAAAATTTTCTCTATTTGTCCATTAGAAATATTCCCCCTTCCATAAGGCAAAGGCTGTGCATTTACTTTGAAACCAGGCAATGTGACTGTGCTCAGATCTAGCTATAGGGTGTTTCCATAATGAGATTTATTTGTATGTATAGATATCCATGTGGAATATTAGGTTATCATATGGTAGTCATTCCACAGAAACAATGTCAGGTTTGATTCATTGGTTTAACAGCATATGCCATTCTAACCATTGGACTGGGAAACAACTTTACTGTTTGTCTGACTGACTGGTATTGCCAATGAATTAACTCAGCTCCCTGGCACTGTTTGGCCATGGTAGCACAGGCTGGATGGGCCCTAAGGTTACTGCAGGTTGTTTACGGATAGCTCAAATATTTTTCTGCTGCACTGAGGTCTGCAATGCCAACATATCCTAGGTATAATGGTTTGAAACCCCAAAAAACAGTTAAATCTAAGGGGGAAATATGGGAAGTAGTTAAACAAGAATGGAATTGATATAAAGAACCAATGTGGGAAACTGAGAAAGACTGAAGACTGGGGAAAGATTAGAAAGGGTCAGAGAGAGATTGTTCCTGCTACAGAACATTCTTTCCCAGGGCTGTCCCCTAAATTTCTTCCTACATACTACTTAGTTGTCAAGTTATGTTTATCAACAACAAGGTTATATATGCTTATACGAGGCTTTACATACCTTTTCTTTCTGACAGACAGCATAAGACATTCTCTGTTTTGGTGATTCATTCCTACTCACATCCATCTCCCCCTCCCTTCCTGTTTCTTTTAAACCAGGATCATGGCTTTGACTTTGTGTACAATATATATTTTTGATATATACACATACACACACACATTATATTTATATACATATATAAAGAACATATGTATTTATGTATTTATAATATAGAAATACTATATATAGATATACTGTGGTAATAAGTAACAATATTTGGAGAACTGAACTGGAGGCAAACTGTAACTGATGGAGGGATGACTGTGTTGCATCACGAAATTCTTAAATCAGCTTCACCACCAAAAAAAGGTGAATGGAACTGCAGTCTGATGCTGCATATATCATCATGAGCTGGTCCACAGAGATAACTTAGTAGCACAGTGGTGGTACAGTGGTGGCAGATGAGGTCAGGTGAACAAAAGATAGATAAGATGGAAAAAGTTATCGTTTCTAACTAATAACATTGATGAAAATCTGTCAGTAGGTTTAAATACACAATAAAATGTAATTCGCTCAATGCATGTATGAATTTGAAACTGCAGTTTTGGTTCAAATGCCAGTAATTCTAGTACTATCCTTAGTAGCTTTAGTTTCTTCCACAGGGACTTGAAACTGGCCCTTACGATCACGAGGTATGAATTAGAGAGTGATTTGTGGGGTGCAAACTCTTCAGGCTAATAAAGCATTTCAGATTGTTTCCATGCAATCTTCATGAATTCTTTACCAAAAGCTGAGAGCTGATACCTGGTATTCTCCCTCATAGCCGGTATCCCCTTCAAAAAGTCTTTTTCCCCCCAAAAAAATCCTTAAACCTTTTTAATGTACGTTGAAAGTTAGTATGCCAAAGTAATTGCAGCGAAAGTACGATGAAACTTTTTAAGTTGAGCATGCAATTTGATTGTGTTTTTCTTCTCATTTACAATTAACTTGGCAAGCTAATATGAATATATAGGCACTAGTATCAATTACATCTGAAAACCTGTATAAATGGATGTTGAATATAAAGATCAAAATACTTATGAGGTAGGACAGCACTCTTCAGTGATTCATTGCACTCCTGAAATCCATGGACAGCTTTCTATAAACTTTAATAAAACCTGAACCAGACCTTTGTAGAATTATATAAACAGCCTAGTATTCATCATTTCCTAACTCCTGAGAAACCTATCTTCACCAGGTATTTCACTGGTAACTTGAATGTACAGAGATGCTTTTCCACTGTGAATTAAGAATCACACAAACATGGAGGTGGTCATGATAAGAAAGTGAGGAATAATAACACAATATAATTTAACAGTTTCAGATCATCCACAGGAATATAAATAGTAATATTTATTCAAACCCACCTGTATTTTGCATAATATCCTTTTGTTTAGGGTGCTAATCTTGCAAGTGGAACCTGGCTTCTTAATCACTCACAGAATCACACAGAATCCCAGGTTGGAAGGGACCTCAGGGATCATCTAGTCCAACCTTTCTAGGAAGAGCACAGTCTAAACAAGATGGCCCAGCACCCTGTCCAGACAACTCTTGAAGGTGTCCAACGTGGCCGAGTCAACCACTTCCCTGGGGAGATTATTTCAATGGGTTGACTGTTCTCACTGTCAAAAATTTCCCTTTCATGTCCAATCAGAATCTCCCCAAGAGCAACTTGTGTCCATTCCGCCTTGTCCTCCCCATGTGACTCCTTGTAGAAAGGGAATCTCCATCTTCTTTGTAGCTACCCCATAAGTACTGGTACATGGTGATGAGATCCCCTCTGAGCCTCCTTTTCTCAAGGCTGAACAAACCCAGTTCTCCCAGCCTATCCTCATATGACAGGCTTCCCAGTCCTTTGACCATCTTAGTGGCCCTTCTCTGGACCCCTTCCAGCCTGTCCACAACTTTTTTGAACAGTGGGAACCAGAACTGTACACAGTACTCCAGGTTTGGCCTGACAAGCACTGAGTGGAATAGGATAATGACTTAGAATATAGAATTGTAGAATCGTTAAGGTTGGAAAAGACCCTTAAGATCATCAAGTCCTACCGCTAACCTATCACTGCCAAGTCCACCAGTAAACCATATCCTCAAGCATCACATCTTCCCTTTTTTTAAATACTTCCAGGGATGGAGACTCAACCACTTCCCTGGGCAGCCTGTTCCAATGCTTGACAACTCTTTCAGTGAAGAAGTTTTTTCTAATGTCCAACCTAAACTTCCCGCCCTGCTCCTGCTGGCCATACTATTCCTAATACAAGCCAGGATGCTGTTGGCTGCCTTGGCCACCTGGGCACACTGCTGCCTCATGTTCAGATGGCTGTCAACCAGCACCCACATGTCCTTCTCTGCCAGGCAGCTCTCCAGCCACTCTTCCCCAAGCCTGTAGCTTTGCATGGGGTTGTTGTGACCCAAGTGCAGGACCTGGCATTTGGCCTTGTTAAACCTCATACAATTGACCTTGGCCCATCAATGCAGCCTGTCCGGGTCCCTCTGTAGGGCCTTCCTGCCCTCCACCAGATCGACACTTCCACGCAGCTTGGTGTCATCTGCAAACTTACTGAGGGTGCACTCAATGCCCTCATCCAGATCATCAGTGAAGATATTGAACAGGACCAGCCCCAACACTGAGCCCTGGGGAACACCACTCGTGACCGGCCACCAACGGGATTGGACTCCACTCACCACCACTCTCTGGACTCAGCTGTCAAGCCAGTTTTTAACCCAGCACAGAGTGCACTTGTCCAAGCCGTGAGCAGCCAGCTTCTCCAGGAGAATGCTGTGGGAGACAGTGTCAAAAGCCTTACTAAAGTCCAAGTAGACAATATTCACAGCCTTTCCCTCCTCTACTAAGCGGGTCACCTTATCATAGAAGGAGACCAGATTAGTGAGGCAGGACCTCCCTTTCATAAATCCATGCTGGCTGAGCCCAATCCCCTCATTGTCCTTCACGTGCCGTGTAATGGCATTCAAGATTATCTGCTCCATGACCTTTCCCGGCACCGAGGTCAGGCTGACAGGCCTGTAGTTCCCCAGATCCTCCTTCCAACCCTTCTTGTGGAGGGGCGTCACATTCGCTAGCTGTAAGTCATTTGGGACATCCCCAGTTGACCAGGACTGCTGATAAATGATGGACAGTGGCTTGGCGAGCTCCTCTGCCAGCTCCCTCAGTATCCTCTGGTAGATCCCATCTGATCCCATGGATTTGTGAACATCCAGGTGAAGGAGCAGGTTGGTGACTGCCACCTCTTCAACTGGGACTTCATTCTGCATACTATCTCCATCTCCCAGCACAGGGGCCTGAAAACCCCGAGGATGCCTTCACCTCACTCAGCCTTCACCTCATTTTTCATGGCAAGGTTACCTTCCGCATCCAACAAAGAAGGGATATCTCCCTGGCCCTCCTTTTGTCACTGATATATTTATAAAAGCATTTTTTGTTATCTTTAATGGCGGCGGCCAGTTTAACTTCCAGATGGGTCTTCCCCTTCCTAATCTTTTCCCTGCATAACCTCACAACATCCTTGTAGTCCTCCTGAGTCACCTACCCCTTCTTCCAAAGGCAGTAAATTCTCCTTTTTTTCTCAAGCTCTAGCCAACTATTCAGCCAAGCCGGTCTTCTCCCCCACCTGCTCGACTTATGGCACATGGGGACAGCCTGCTCCTGCGCCTTTGAGACTTCCTTCTTTAATAACATCCAGCCTTCCTGGACTCCTTTGCCCTTCAGGACTGTCTCCCAAGGGACTTTGTTAACCAGACTCTTAACAATCCAAAGTCTGCCCTTCTGAAGTTCAGAGTAATGTTTTTTTGCTGACACCCTTCCTTACTTCTCCAAGAATTGAGAATTCTATCATGTCATGGTTGCTGAGCCCAAGACAGCCTCCAACCACCACATCACCCACCAGGCCTTCTCTGTTCATAAAAAGCAGGCCCAGCGAGGCACCTCCCCTGGTTGGCTCACTCACCAGCTGCGTCAGGAAGTTCTCTCCCACACACTCCGGGAACCTCTGAGACTGCTTTCTCTCTGCTGTGTTGTATTTCCAGCAGATATCTGGTAAGTTGAAGTCTTCCACGAGAACAAGGGCTAGAGATTGTGAGACTTCAGCCAACCGCTTGTAGAGTACTTCATCCTGGTTGGGTGGTCTATAACAGACTTCCACCAGGATATCTGCCTTATTAGCCTTCCCCCTGATCCTTACCCATAAGCACTCAACCTTATCATGACCGTTGTTGAGTTCTAGACAGTCAAAACACTCTCTAACATACAAGGCTACCCCTCCACCTCTCCTTCCTCGCCTGTCCCTTCTAAAGAGCTTGTAACCATCCATTGCAGTGCTCCAGTTGTGTGAGTCATCCCAACATGTTTCCGTGATGGCGACCACATCATAGTTTCCCTGGAGCATAATGGCTTCCAGCTCCTTCTGTTTATTGCCCATGCTGCGTCCATTGGTGTAAATGCACTTCAGTTGAGCTATTGATCTCTTCTCCAACACAGGTATGCCACTCCCAGGCTCACCCCTAGCAAGCCTGGTTTTATCCCCTTCCCCTTTCACATCTAGTTTAAAGCCCTCTCCACGAGGCCTGCTAACTCCTGAGCCAGAATCCTTTTCCCCCTTTGCGACAGGTGAACCCCATCTGTCTCCAGCAGGCCTGGCGCCCCATGATCAAAAAACCCAAAATTCTACCGCTGGCACCAGCCTCTGAGCCACGTGTTAATGAGATGTGACTTCATGTTCCTTTCCGTATGCCTCCCAGCTACCGACAGGATGGAGGAAAACACTACCTGAGCTCCTTCAGGTAATCACCCCAGTTCTCTAAAGTCCCTTTTGATAGTCTTTGCACTTCCCTCAGCTACCTCATCACTGCTGACCTGAACAACCACTAGCGGATAATAATTGGACGCTTTTACCAGCCTAGGGAGCTTCCTGGTAATGTCTCTTATCCTTGCCCCAGGGAGGCAGCAGACTTCCCTATGGGATGGATCCACCCCTTGGGTGGATCACTTTCTGTATCTTCATCCTCCTGGCCCTTGGGTTCCAGAGCCTCACACCTATTGTGTAAGGGCACCGGGGGGGGGGCTAAGTCAGCCAGGAGATCCAAGCAGGGATCTGCATGCATCCTCCTCTGTCTCTTGGGTCCCCTCCCTCTGCCTGGTGGCATGAGGGCAGGGAAGGAATTCCTCTTAATGCTTCCATCTGGTGTGCTCTTCTTAGGGATGGTAGGGAGTGGCTCCACCAGTCTATCTCCCTCTCACATTCCCTGATAATCCTCAGTCTTGCAACTTCTTTCAGCTCTGCCCCCATGCTGAGCAGATCCTCCACCTGCTCACACCTCATGCAGGTGTGGTCTTGGGAGCCCTCCATGACTGGGTGGCTGCATGTTTCAGTGGGAGTTCTGTCTGTGTCACTGCATCCCTTCTGGCTATAGCTCTTGTCCGAGTGGAGACAATGGCTAAGTCTTTTCTGGGAAAGCATAGACCACGAGAAGAGCTCGCCAGCTGCTTGCTCACCCTGCCTGTGCAAACTGCCATGCCATGCCCTTTCTGACACGCCATGCCCTGTTTGACCATCCTGGTCGCCATGCTTCTAGTCACTCGTGCTCCCTAGGGGCCCGTCTAAATCTCCTGCGGTTTCCCCAGCAAGACCCAAGCCCTGCCTGCCTCGCTTGTGAGACCAGCCATTTTTTATTTGCGTGAGAGCCCCACCAGGCTCTTTATCAGGTTTCCTGGCACAGGAAATCCCCTTTTCTACCCCAATCTAGTGCCCAGTCGCAGGATTTACTGTTGCTGCCGCTGCGTGCCTTGCCAACTGAGTCTACTGAAAAAGGAGTAGAGTGGGATAATCACTTCTTTATCTCTGCTGGTGATGCCCTTTTTGATGCAACCCAGCATCCTGTTGGCCGCCTTGGCCGCAGCAGCACACTGTTCACTCATGTTGATCTTTCTGTCCACCGGGACCCCCAGGTTCCTTTCCACAGAGCTGCTCTCCAGCCAGGTGGATCCCAGTCTGTGCTGCACTCCCAGATTATGTTTTCCCAGGTGCAAGACCTTACACTTGTCCTGTTGAACTTCATAAGGTTCTTGCTGGCCCACTCTTCCAGCCTATCCAGATCCTCCTGCAGAGCAGCTCTCCCTTCTGGAGTGTCTACTTCCCTACTCAATTTGGTGTCATCTGCAATCTTCGTCAGGCTACACTTGATCCCGTTATCCAGATCTCTTATAAAGGTGTTGAATATCATTGGGCCCAATATTGATCCCTAGGGGACCCCACTTGTGACAGGTTGCTACTCTGAAAAAGAGCTATTTACCACCACCCTTTGGGTGTGGCCTGTCAACCAATTCCCCACCCACTGCACAGACCACTTGTCTAGGCCATAACGCATTAATTTTTCCAGGAGGAGGCTGTGGGGGACTGTATCAAAGGCCTTGGAGAAGTCCAGGTAGACAATGTCCACTGCCCACCCCATGTCAACCAGGCAAGTCACATCATAGAAGGCCACCAGTTTTGTCAAGCA
Organism: Phalacrocorax aristotelis; assembly: GCF_949628215.1. NCBI lineage: Eukaryota > Metazoa > Chordata > Aves > Suliformes > Phalacrocoracidae > Phalacrocorax > Phalacrocorax aristotelis. Next base: position 63,069,989 of record NC_134279.1, on the reverse strand, counting down.
TGATCTGCCTTTAGTGAAGCCATGTTGGCTTTTCCCAATCACATGCTTCATTTGACTTGTGATGACCCCCAGGAGGATTCATTCCATAACTTTCCCAGGGATTGAAGCAAGGCTGATGGGCCTATAGTTACCCAGATCCTCCCTCATGCCTTTCTTGTAGATAAGGGTAACATTTGCCTTCCTCCAGTCCTCAGGGACATCCCCCGTTCTCTACAACTTCTGGAAGATTATGGAGAGTGGCCTCCCAGTGATGTCACCCAGCTCTCTCAACATCCTCAGGGGGACGACATCAGGGCCCATTGATTTGTAAGGGTCAAGCTCCTGTAATAATTCACGTACTAACTCTTCCTTCACTGGTGTAGGGTCTATGTTTGAATCAACCAGGATTTTCATTCCCAAAGTCTGCGACCCAACAGTGTTGGTAAAGACAGAGGTGAAGAAAGTGTTGAGGACCTCTGCCTTTTCAGAGTCATTGGTGATTGACTCTCCTATTTTGTTTAACAGCAGGCCTATGTTTCCCTTGCTTTTCTGCTTGGGGTTGACATACCTTTCAGAAACCTTTCTTGTTATTTTTGACATCTACGGCCAGTTTCAATTTGAGCTGGGCTTTTGCTTTTCTAACTGCATCTCTGCACACTCTGGCAATGCCCTTGTAGTTCTCGATGGATAATCCTCCACTTCTCCATCTCTGGTATGCTTCCTTTTTGGATTTGAGTAGACCCAGGAGTCTGTGGTTGAGCCAAGGGGGCCTCTTGCTCTGCTTACTTCCCTTTCCTTTGTAGGGGATAAACTGGTTTTGTGCTTCCAATAGAGGGTTCTTGAAGAACTCCCAGCCCTCACTAGCTCCTTTATCTTCCATGGAAGCGTCCCACAGGATCCCTCCCAAGTGAGCCCTGAGTGAGCTGAAGTTTGCTCTTCTAAAATCCAGAACCCTTGTCTTAGAGCCGACCTTCAGCACACTCAGCAGGATCCCGAACTCCACTATATTGTGGTCACTGCAGCCAAGGCTGTCACTAACCGAGATATTACAAAGCAGGTTATCTCGGTTTGTGAATAGCAAGTCCAGCAGTACCTCCTTCCTGGTTGGCACATCTGACATTCGTGTGAGGAAGCAGTCCTCTACACATTCCAGGAACTTGGTGGATGATATGCGAGCTGCCGTATTGTTCTTCCAGCAGATGTCTGGGTAGTTGAAGTCACCCATAAGGACCAGGTTCTGCTGGCCAGAAGCTTGCTTTAGTGCCCCAAGTATCGCTTCGTCAGCATTGTCATCGTGGTTAGGAGGTCGGTAGCAGATGCCCACTGTGAGGTCCTGCTTGGAGACGACCCCTCTGACTTTAACCCAGAGGCATTCAGTAAAGCAGTCACAATCACTATAGTTGACTTTGATACATTTGAGTTTTTCCTTAACGCAGAGTGCAACTCCTCCACCTCTTCTACCCTGCCTGTCTTTATGAAAGTGCCTGTAACCACCCATTGTGATCCCCAGTCGTTTGAGTTGTCCCACCATGTTTCAGTTACTCCTATGATGTCATAACCTTCTGAGTGGGCACGGAGCTCCAGTTCCTCCTGTTTGTTACCTAGACTGCATGCATTTGTATACATACACTTGAGGTGATTACTCTTCTGTCTCACATCTTGGGAGACAGCTAAGGAACATTTGTCACTGCATTGGTTGGCCTGACTTACTCCCCTGTTGGATGTGCTGGGACGAACATTTCTGCAATGGATCCCACCCCCCAAGTCCTTCAGGCTGAAAGGTTTTGGTTCATAAGTCAATAAGACTGAGAGCCACAGTGTTTGTATGTGTGTATGACAGGGTGAGTCTCTCATTTCTCTACCTGAACCAGAGGCTTATATCCTGAAAATGGACACGGAGGGACTTCCAGACTGTACAATACAAAATGAACACTGTTCTTTGCAGATTGTTTCCCTGAACAAGTGTAGGAGTAATTCTTAAGCTGAATACCTATTAATTTGCAAGATTTCCTGCTTTCTTACCTGATGTTCTCTCCTATTGTCTTGATTAGAATGACTTTTCACATGATATGTACTGGCTGTGATTGTTCTTCTTTCTTGGTCTTGTTCTTATCTTTCGTCTTCTTCTTCTTCTTCTTCTTCTTCTTCTTCTTCCTCTTCTCTCTCCTTTTATCTCTCTCACTCTTCTCTGACCTTATGGGAAGCCTAGCCATCTACATTAGGTGGTCTGATCTGATGTTCTGGTGCTACATATCTGACCTCTATAATGTGTAGTCTTGTTTTAGTTCATTTTAAGGCACTTCTCATTTTAGTGATTATCAAGTTTTACTGCTCCTGGAGGTTGATATAAATGTTGGATTAACCTCTTTTAACATCTGTTTCTTATGCCAATACAGTCTGCCACAGGGTTTCTTTTTGCCTTTTCATCTTCATTTGCAGTATTGAATGCTGTCTGTCACCATCTTAGTTTATGCATGCTTACAGATATTTCATATTTAGATAATGACAAATAATTATGTAGGCCATTGTGAACTGTTTTGTATTTCTACCTTAAATACAGATCTAATGAACTAAACTTTGGTGATTATATTGGTCACATTAGTTTGATCCACTTTTTCCAGGCCTGGATCCAATTTCAAAGTTCATAGTGTAAAAAGAAATCACCCTGGGGAAAGTTTCTTCCAGTTTGTGGGATAATAGTTGTTCTGTAATTATTATAACTCGTTAACCTGTTTTGAGAGCATTTGACCTCCTATTGCTCACTTTGTGTAACTAGCTATAAAGTCTTTTTCTAGTAACAATACTTTAGCTAATAATTTTCATGGGTTCAGGAGAGGATTGTGTCACAGCTTTCATAAAAATGAGTGTCACATCCCAAGCTTATGTGTATACACGTAGTGGGATTTTGGCATTGTTAATGGCTGCATTTCTTTCATGACAGTTGTAATTAATGGGCACAAACTAAATTTGTGAGAGAATGAAAGTTGAAACTACAGCTAAATGAGTTCTAATAAGCCTAAGCAGAACAACATGAAAAAAAAGTCTACAATGTAATTAAGAATTACAGTTGCTTGGCTGGTTCTAGATGATTGTTTCTTCCCCAGGCAGAAGTATGCAAAGCTTTTGTAGTTCCAAAGAAAATTACATTTGCCACTTACCTTTTTATTTCAGGACGTTAGTAATTTTTCCCAAATATCTGTTATAGCTTGCAGTTATCCGTAACTTTGTAAGGATTTCCATTTCTTTTTCCAAAATGTTGCTGAATCAAAGTGGTACTGAAATGCTTTGTACAAGATGAAAGGCAATATAGTTTTCCTAGTTGAAACATAGCAAGATTCATAATAAGATACAGTAAATGGTGTCTTGTAGTTCCTTAAAAACAAACCAAGCTCCTTCATGATGGAAGAGTATCTGTAATAGACTCTGTGGCACTTGTTTTATTTGTTTAAATAGCTTTTTTTTCATGATACAAGAAATGTTCTCCATCATTGCTCAAGCTGAATATGAGTGGAATATAATGTAAAATGCAAAAAAGGTGATATATATGATATTACATTAGATGTGTTCCAGGGCGTGCATCACAGTGTTTTAGTCTTTTCAACTAATAAAACTTGATGTACACTACGAGTACATTACTCTCTGCAGCTCTTTATTTCATTGTCAAAAAGTCAGAGGAGTTAATTCTAAATGCCCAGTGAATGAAAGTAAACCAAAGTATCTGCTTAAATGGTCACTGAAGTTAATTTTTGTCATTATTGACAGGCCATGAACCCAATAATAAAATTTCAGTCTTAAGACTCAGTAGAGTTGCCACCAACCTGTAATTTGTGAAGTTATTTACAACTAATAGTTGTACCAGTAAGTAGTTAAATCTATACTGCAAACATATAAGTAAAGTTTTTGCAGAAATGCAGTAAAACCATCTTCCACTGAAATTTTTGGCATGTCCACAAGACCCCAAGTTTCTTTTGGTTGCGTAATACTTGTAATGAACCATTTAATTACAGCTTCTAAAACCTTGAAATTTTTGGAAAAGTGGAATACTATGAACCATCTGAGTGTCACTAGGTCAGGCTTACGGGAGTAATTTATGCTATGATTGCTTTCTTGGTGTGAAGTTTGTTAGGTCTGAAAGTTTCTGGGGTTAGTTTGCAATTTTACCAGGTTATTCTTTTGAAGCTCTTCACCACCACACACTGCCTATTATTTGCAAAATTCTGGAGCCTAACGTGCAATAGGCTTGTCAGATAAAGACTGGCTGATATCATATTCCTTCCTACTCTATAATTTAGTGATATTTGTGCTTTATACTGTACAAACAGCTATACCTTTCTTGTAACACAGACCATTTCCATTACACAGTTTAAAGGCTGACTTGTTCACGTGTTCTAAAAGCTTTCCTTTCATTTGAAAGCTCGCACACCCAATAAGGACATTTAGTAGGTTTTGGTTTTTGGTTATTTGACCTCAAAATGTGCATCAAGCATTGCTAAAGTTGACCTTCTTGAAAACCCTTCCAAATTTCTTGAAGTAGAGAGTTATACAACTGCATGGAGTTGAAACCATAAATCTGATTGTGTTTCATATGTGTCCAGTGATCAACATTTGAACCTTGAGGGCAAGACACTGAACAGCATTCTGGGTGACAGTGGTATTCATGTAAGGGATGAATTCTTATAGTTGAGCCTATCTGATGAACAATTTGGACAGTGCACATGCATGTTATTTGCCTTGTATGCCAAAGTAAGAGGACAGCTCAAGGACACAGGTAGTAGCTATTTACCATGACCTACATATAGGCAATAACATGTTAAATCCTGCCCTTGTAGAAACTGAGGAAAGGTAGAGAAAATGAATCTCCCAAAGTCAGAGATATTTTTTAATTTTTAAGTTTGTAAAGATATAACTTGAATACAGCATAAAATGTTCAACCAGTTTTCAGAATGAAAATGCAAATAGACATGCTTGCAGAATGAAGAGGATTAGTGGGAGCAATATAGGAAGAGATATTTAAAGCCACGATAAGGAAGTTTGGTGTTTTAGGATAATGTTGAAAGAAAGAATGAAAGGGAGAGGATTTAAGTTCTGAGGAGAGACTAGGAGAGCAGGCAATGAATGTGGTCTGGTATCAGTAGTATCCAGAATTATTCATGTATACTTTCCTCCCAGATGTTTTTCAACGTTGGTAGTTCTAGGATTGCGTGTGTTTCACTGTGTCTCTGCAATGTCTTTTACCTTATGTTGAGATATAGTATGGTCCTGTGTGATCCTCGCTCTCTGGACACCACTTTGTCTCTACCCCTGCACCCTTCTCTAGAGGTTTCTGATTCCCTCTCTTCTCTCATGTTAGCTGGTGCCTGGAAGACTCTTTTATTGTGTTGAAGTAAGATGATTTCCTCTTTTCTGTTAAGTGAATGAATTAATGGAGTTCCTGTCTTTCTCAATGCTTCTGCTCAGCCTCTCTGTTGCAATTTCATCACTGCTTAAACTGGTCAGAATTAGAGCTGCCATGACACCATGCTCAAGCAGTGTCCCTGCTAGACAATTCTTTCCTTTTTCTTTTGAGGTTCCATAAGCTAGGGCTGATTAATGATCTGGTTCAGGGAGTAACCCACTGAATATAAACCCTACAGAAATGTTATTAGACTTGGCAGGCTCCCTGAAATATTCTTGCATGCTTTTTGAATCATATTTGAAGAGTCGTGAAGATCAGGGGGTATCTCTTATGACTGGAAGAGGGCAAATGTTATACCCACTTACAAGAAGAGCCCAGAAGAGGACTGAGGAAACTACAGGCCCATTAGTCTTACTTCAGCCCCTGGGAAAGTAATAGAATGAGTCCTCCAGGAAAGTATTACAAAACAAATGAAGCAGGTGATTGGGAAAAGCCAGAATATTTTTACCAAGTGCAAATAATGTCTAACTAACCTGATCACCCTCTACTATAAAATAATATTTTCTGTCAACCTGGGTAAAGCTGTGGATGCTGTTTATTGTACTTCAGTGAAGCGTTCACCAGTGTTTCCCACAGCCTTCTCCTGGCAAAACTGGCAAGATACTGGATAGCTAACCTGCAAGATGGGTAGGAAATTGGCTAACAGGCTGCACTCAGAGAGTGGCTTTTACTCAGGCTGGCAGCCTGCCACAAATGGAGTCCCCCAAGGATCAATACTGAACCCCATGCTGTTGAACATCTTCATAAATGATCTGGATGATGGGATTGAAAGCACATTCACTAAGTTTGCGGATAAAACCAGACTGGGTGATGAGGTGGACATGCCTGAAGGGACAGCCACCTTACAGAAAGACCTGGACAGGTCTGGTAGAGTGGGCTTGCAATAACAGCATGAAGGTTAAAAAAGGCAAGTGCATGGTCCTGCACCTGGGATGACATAACCAAAAAGCCCAGTACTAGCTCAGATCTGTGTGGCTGGGGAGCAGTCTTGCTGAAAGGGACAGAGTGGTCCTGGTAGACAACAAGCTGAACACAAGTCAGCAGTGCACCACTGCAACAATGAAGGCAAATCAGATGCTAGTCTGTATATCCACTGCGTCATTACTAGCAGAGGTAGAGATGCAATTGTTTCACTCTCCTCAGCGCTTGTCAGGCTGCATCCAGAGTGCCATGTCCAGTCCTGGTCCCCACAATTCAAGAAAGATGAGGACAGACTAAAGAGGGTCCAAAGAAGGACCACAAAGATGATTAAAGATCTGGAGAACCTGTCCTGTGAGGAAAGACTGGAGGAGCGTGCTGGTTTTGGCTGGGATAGAGTTAATTTTCTTTCTAGTAGCTCATATATTGCTCTGTTTTGGATTTAGGATGAATATAATGTTGTTACACTGATGTTTTAGTTGTTGCTAAGAAGTGCTTACACTACTCAAGGACTTTTCCAGCCAGGTACACAAGAAGCTGGGAGAGGAGGGGGCACAGCCAAGACAGCTGATCCAGCTTTACCAAAGGGCTATTCCATACCATATGACATCATGCTCAGTATATTAAGTACGGGGAGTTGTCCAGGGGGACAGTGATCGCTGCTTGGGGACTGGCTGGGCATCGGTTGATGGGTGGCGAGAGGTTGTATGACTTGTTTTTTCCCTGGGTTTTGCTTCTCTCTAGAAAAGAAAAAAGTTGTTTTACTTTTCCTTACAGTATTATTATTATTAATAATATTGTTATTATTATCTTCTAATTATCAAATTTTTCTTGTCTCAACCCACAAGTTTTCTTACTTTTGTCCTTCCGATTATCTCCCCCATTGCACTGGCGGGGCCAGGGTGTGTGAGCGAGCAGCTGTGTGGTGTTTAGCTGCCTGCCAGGTTAAACCATGACAAGGATTCAGGTCTTTTCTGCCTGGAGAAGAGAAAGCTTGCGGGGACACCTCACCACAGTATTGCAGTAGTTAAAGGATGGCTACAAAGAGGATGGAGGCTCTCTCTTCAGAGAGAGCCACATGGAGATGTCAAGGGGCAACAGGTACATGTTGCACAGGGAGAGGTTTCATATTGACATAAGGAAGAAATTTTTTACAGTGAGAACAACCATTCACTGAAACAACCTCCCCAGGGACATGTAGAATCTCCATCACTGGAGGTTTTCCGGATGTGACTGGACAGGGTGGTAGATAATGTCATTTAGACTCCCTTCCCCACAAAATGTTGAATCAGGTGATCTTCTGAGGTGCCTTCTAACCTGGACTATTCTAGCATTACTCTGCCACCTAAAGCCACTGGTTACCTCATTGGCTTGCATTTGAATCAATGTCTCATTTAGGTGGTTGTAGAAGGGTTTGGTAGCTTTGCATAACAGAAGCTTCTGATCAGAGGAAATTTTTTTTTCTGCCAATGTGAATCTAGGTATGAGAAAAGGGCTCCAGATAAAAAGGAAGAACCTGATATACCAGTGCTCCCAGAGTGCTGATGAACAGATGGAGAAAACAGATCAAGATGAATTCAGGATGACTGGGATACATGCTTCATGTTGTGAAGCATTTCTGGGAATAGTAAAAAGGAGGAAGAAAAGGACAAAGACTGTTAGGCTTTTTGTTCATTTGTTTTGCTTCTTTCAAAGTGACAGTGCCCTGTAGTACAAATGGAAAGATTTTGGGGTATGCCTTTGCTTTCACTTACGGACATCTCTATCAGTTCATGGCTGTAGTCATCATTCCAGCACAGTGAATCTGGGAAAAAACAAGGCATATTTTAACATAATTAAGTAGTTGCAGGAACAGCACAACAGGCTCATATGTTAATATCACGATGCATGTGAGGACTTATCCTACAAGAAGCTATTCTCTTTCTCTAGATATTTAAAAAAGAAAAAACCAAACCAACACCTGAACACTTTCTAATTTGAAATTAGGCTCACCTGATTATTACTGGCTCCATTTACAAACATGAAGTTCAGCAATACTCAGACTTAGGAAAACAGTAAATGAGGTATTAAGTGGCCAGTGGCTGCATGTCCATGACCAGTTACTGAAAAGTTATAACTTTTTATTACTACTAAAGTGTTTAATACTTTAAACAAAAGCACGTATTACAAGATAGGTAACTATCTGTGTAGAATATTACTGGGGTAGAAAGGTTGTTGTTTGGCTGGGGCTAATTCACATTGGTCATTTCTGCCTGCAGAGAAAGCTTAAATGAACTTGGCTGGCCCTAAAGGATCTATTTACAGGTGATAAAAGCTGGTGATAAAAAGAAACAAAAAAAAACATCTGGTAGAAATAAAGGACTCAGAGCTTGGAAAGGACCTCAGGGATGTGTCACATCCAAGATTAATGCAAAACCTTTCTTATTACAATGAGTTTTGTGCACATCCAAATTTTCAGTCAATTTAAAGTTTCTCACTTCTAATAGGTTTCTTTAATCCTTATCCTTTCTTCAAGAGTGTCTGTAAGAGGATGCCTGGAAAAGAGTACCTTCCTCCTATTTTTTCAGTCTCCAATTTTCAACACAGGGGACTTTAAGATATTTATAATTTCTCAGTGAATGTTTTTTTTCCATGATTTTTCCCCTGGACATCATATAGACTTCCAGGACTTCTAACAACCTTCAGCAACAAGTCTACCAGGCTTTCTGTTCCATTAAATATTAGTTATTATTGTTATTTTTGTTAGTTATTTTTATATGTTACTTTCATTCGATTCCTTATAGTTCTGTTATAGTAGAAGATGGAGGACAACTAATACATATCCAGTCAGCTCATGGCAGTCAGATACCATATACTGTATACTGTATTCTATTCACTCTATACTGTAACTAACTTTTTTCCCAGACTGAAGAGTGCTGGTCTACTCAGTAATTTCTTTTACAGAAGCTGAACGCTATCTTTGAGCTTTCTTGTCTGAACCCTTTTCATATCTGGTATCACTTCAAATGCCTTTGCCAATTGTATCTGAGGTATTTTAATCCATGCACTACTGCTGACAAACCTTTAATCAAAAAACATTTTCTTGCTCAGCCAGTGCTGACCTAGATTCTTTGAAATATTGAAGGACTCTTCCTTCATGAGACCACATGGCATAACTTTGGGAATTTATTTTCTAAACTCGTCAGAGACTACCTGAATGAAAATCCACCATTCTGCCAGTTTTGATCTGGAAAATGCTCTGGATCCTGCCCACCTCATCAACTGTAGTCTTGCTTAAAATGTTATTCGAGTTATTTAAATTAGACATAATCCATTGAATTAAAGGTATCGTAGTAGGCTCACTGATTTCAGATTGGACAAAGATCTGGACTTCGGTTCATAATGCATACCAGATATTAATACATTTGTGTTTAACATTCGGAGCTGTGTAAATCAGTCAGTGCTTGAGTAAGTGTTGCACCATTTTGTTCTCATTTTTTGTGTGAATGTCCTTAGTCTCAAGATTATGACTAGCTCATTTAAACTCCTGAGTCATAGTAGTAATTTAATGGATGTGTTACACTGAAAATATCCAATATGAACGAATACATGAATATTAAAAAAGTAATCAATTACCGAAAGAGGAAAACTACCTTTTGTAGGGAATAAGTTTTAACACAGCAAGATACAATATGCGGAAAGGATAGCTTAACATTGGAGTATAGGAGAAAAGTTTTATTAAAGCCATTAAAGTTCCATCTCTTACTGCAGTGAAAAGAATCAAAACCACAACCTCCTTTTATCTAGGAAAAAAAGAAAAAAAGACTGAAAGCCGTGCTTGGATCTATGGAATAGAGGGTTGATGGACAGGTAAAAGAGGAGTTGGAAGCTAAAAGAAAAGAATATATTAAGTATCAAGAGACTGCAGGGGAGAGTGTGAAGGACGTACTGAAAAGGAAATGTTCCTGCACCCAATACTTTGTGATGGCAACAAAAATAAATATCTGACTTTTAAGAATGAAAAGCTCACATCAAAAATTAGTTTGTTTTGCTTGTATGTTTGAAAGACACAATTATGCATTTCTGTTTCCTGAGTTCTCCTAGATTTGCCTGCCTGCCTGAGAAGCAAGTGGCCATTGTATAACCCAAAATGGCACGCAATGACTCATATAATCTTTGGAGTTTTTAATCCTCAAATAACTAAAAGAAAGCATGGAAAAGATTTTTAGAAATTATCATATGCCTGAAAGAGAAGGAGGAACATGCTCAATTTACAGTTGTGTGATTTTTTACTCTCTTTTCCCTGGAAGGTTGCTGTTCTGTTGTACGCAGCATGCTGAGGGCCTCATTTCTTTTTATATCCACATTACTTAACAATATTTTTTTTTAAATCTATGTCTTACATAGCAAGTATTCTTACAAGAAAACCAGTTTTAAATAATTTAACATTTGCAAAATAAAGCATATCGAATGTATTAAGACTATGAAGGCAAACGTGCGTAGGCATATTTTTGTAAGTGTCACAAATAAGTTCTGTTTGACAGGCTTGTGTGAAGTACCAGTGTAACCTGTGCTAGGGTACTCATTTTGGACTAAAGTGAAGTGAACTAAAGGAGTAAATGTAAGATTTACATTTGCTTATATGAGGAAAAGGTAGCTCCCTTCTTTCTCATAACTTATCTTCTTTTAATTTCATCATAGTGGCTCTTTTCCTCAGCATGAGTTCATAAATGCTATGCACTATACAACCAAGGATATGACAGGTCCTATTGAGACATGTCTAAAAGCAAGTTTCTTTTTTGGTTGCCAAAGCATGATTTTGGAGTCTGAACAGTCACTGCAGCCATTGGTACTGTGCCAAAATAAATCTGAATAAACTGGTGAGATTTAGCTCATGGCATTGTAAGGCAGTGAGTCCAGTACAGTGTAACAAAAAATCTGCAGAGAGATTTGCAGATTCATCTACTTTTGAATGGAAGGAAGAAAGGAAGGAGAAAAAGGAGAAAGTTATATAGCAAATTTCTAGCCTTTATCAAATGGGTTAATCCTCTTTCCTGATGGTATTTAGGGCTATAAAGGGAACTCTCTGCCTTAGGAGCAAAATTATGAATGCATTTTGTTGGAGGACCATGTTGAAAGTGTAAGATCTACTTGATAACTTGATGAGATTCTGCCAAGCCTTTCCTATTCAGTCCTGATCAGACACGAGAGCGGACTGTTGTTTAATTTGCAGGAATGGATTTTAGGGACTTGTTTTATACTGAATTTAAAACTTTATTTTTTTGTCTTCCTTCCCTTCTTCCCCTCCAACTTGACAGGTAAAAGCAAGAAAAACTGAAAATATGTTTTGACCTTAAGCATTTTCAAAACTTCTACAATTGTTCAACTCAACCCATTGAAGTCTGTGGGATGATTTCTTCTGAAAAGAAGTCACATTTCCAGAAACAACAAATTAAGACCATTTTTGATAGGCTGCGTTGAAGGAATAAGTAGGAATAAAAAGAAAATACCAAGAGTGACAGATATAAGGAAAAAAGATAGATGAAACTTGCGCTTACTGTGGCAAAGACTGTGGTTGTGTCAAGCTGCAGTAGGTGGTGCTGATGGGCTGGAAGGCATAAATTCGTTCTTTAGGGTCATACTCTGATGAGGCTGTTTTATGGAAACATATGTAAATAAGGCACTGTTTGGTGTAAGTAACGATAAACTCTATTTACTATTCACACATTATCATTAGTACATTTGGTATTCATTGGATTTTAACTGATTCAGCTGGTATTAATGAGGATGTCATACTACTCATACTTCCCTAAGAGAAAATCTTTTTCACAGGGGAAGATATCAGTGGGAAAATTATTGTTATTACCTACAGTAACAAGTGGAAACAGAAAAAGACTCTTTTATACATGGAAGAAGCAGGCTGTGGATTTGATGAGGGAACTGAAAAGCATGTTGCTAGTAGCATTAACTCTGTTGGTGCTCTGAGTATGCTTATTGACATTCTTTGGAGTATGCAGCTGATTTGGTCTGACAGAAAGGGATCTCTTCCATGTTTGCTGTGCCATAAAATTTCTGAAAACATACTGCTGAGCTAGCCAGTTCGTAATAGCATTACTGGATATCCGCTGCAGTCCCATCATACTATTTGCATCTTCTATCCTCAGATGACGAGGGGGAAAAAAACCTTCCCAAAATCCAGATCATTTGTTTGGAGGCTTATATTTACAGCTTAGTGAAACTAGATCCAGTCTAAAGGCAGAAACCACTTCCTGAAACACACAACACAAAGAAAACAATTAGTATTGTGCAGTAGTAACTATGAATACACATATAGAATTTATGCTGGCAGATACTAGATCATTCACTTCCCAGATGAAATATATTAATATAAGCAGTTACTGCATAAATACGAAAAATGTAACATCAGGTTTCAAACAACCTTAATGTTTCTCAAAGTTTTTATTCTTTTAGGTCATGGGGTTATTAAAAATATTAAACTTAAAGAGAAGAAATTGATCAGCTGAGTGAATGAACTGAATTTGCTAGACTGAATTTCCATGTTAGATCAAAAATTAAATATTTTGTCATTCTGAGACCCATTTTAAGTAACAGCTAAGAGCTAGATTTTATGAGTGACTTTTTCCGTATCTTGTCTCTGTAGCTGATCAAGGCTAAACCCCTGACCAATTCATCAGAAGGATTTTAAACCCTCTTAACTCATGAAAAGGGTGCTCTAAATATGGAGAGAAAAATATATTCTAGGATGGGGCTTTCATCTGTGTAACATTTTGCACTTTAGATAAGGTGTTTATTCTACTGCTCTTCATGAACTCTGACAAGTAATTGCCCAGGTTTTATGTTGATAGGAATTGAAATGTACAAAAAATAACTCTTTTTTCACATTGCCCATCAGCCAGATTGATGAGCAAGCTTTTATTTCATGTCACTTTGCGTGTTACTTCAGGTTTCCCTTTTTCCCCCCCTCCCTCTTGAAGGAAGCAGTGTGCAAGTAGGTGCACTGGACTAGAACTCTGGACATCTGTCCCCCACCTTCTGTGAAACTCCTGGTCTCTAAGAATATAATTCCTAACCTCTCTGCACTTAACCTTTGCTAGCTGTTATAGTGTTAATGGCAGTTATAGAATCATAGAATCATTAAGGTTGGAAAAGACCTCTAAGATCATCAGGTCCAACCATCAACCCAACACCACCATGCCTCCTAAACCATTTCCTGAAGTGCTGTGTCTACACATTTTTGGACACCTCTAGGGATGGTGACTCCACAACCTCTCTGGGCAGCCTGTTCCAATGCCTGGCCACTCTTTCAGTACAGAAATTTTTTCTAATATCCAATCTAAACTTCCCCGATAAAACTTGAGGCCATTTCTTCTCATCTTATCATTTGTTACTTGGGAGAAGAGACCATCATCTACCTCACTACAACCTCCTTTCAGGTAGTTGTAGAAAGCAATAAGGTCTCCCCGCAGCCTCGTCTTCTCCAGACTAAACAACCCCAGCTCCCTCAGCTGCTCCTCATAAGACCTGCTCTCCAGACACTTCACCAACTTCATTGCCCTTCTCTGGACACGCTTCAGCACCTCAATGTCCTTCCTGTACTGAGGGGCCCAAAACTCAACACAATATTCAAGGTGTGGCCTCACCAGTGCTCAGTACAGGGCCACCATCACCACCCTGCTTCTCTGCTGGCCACACTATTGCTGATACAAGCCAGGATGCTGTTGGCTGCCTTGGCCACCTGGGCACACTGCTGCCTCATGTTCAGCTGTCTGTCAGCCAACACCCCCAGGTCCTTCTCTGCCAGGCAGCTCTCCAGCCACTCTTCCCCAAGCCTATACCGTTGCATGGGGTTGTTGTGACCCAAGAGCAAGACCTGGCATTTAGCCTTGTTGAACCACATACAGTTGGTCTCGGCCCATCTATCCAGCCTGTCCAGATCCCTCTGCAGAACCTCCCTATCCTCAAGCAGATTGACACTCCTGCACAACTTGGTGTCATCTGCAAACTTACTGAGGGGGCACTCAATCCCCTCATCCAGATCATCAATAAAGATATTGAACAAGACTGGCCACAAAACTGAGCCCTGGGGATCTCCACTTGTGTCCAGCCACCAACTGGATTTAGCTCTGTTCACCACAGCTCTCTGGGCTCGCCCATCCAGCCAGTTTTTTACTCAGTGGAGAGTATATCTGTGTAAACCATGAGCCACTGGCTTCTCTAGGAGGGTGCTGTTGGAAACAATATGAAAGGCTTTGCTGAAGTCCAGGTAGACAACATCCACAGCCTTTCCCTCATCCACTAGTCACTCAGTTGTTTTGTACGGAATTTGAAATGTATTCATGAAAAGTGCTAAATAAATCTGGGATAACAGTAAAATGCAATACACTATTAGACTCCCTGCTATGACACTGTAAGATATCTACATGCCTTAAGTCCATGCATATTTGCAGAACAGTACCTTAACTGTTAAGGACTCTAAAGCTGAAAGCAAGTTGTATATTCTGTAAAGTAATACTTCCTGCACACTTTCCTTCTGAGAGTGATAAAAGCTATTAACTTTGTGTGTGAATGTCATTTAAATTTTGCATTCCTTTTTTCCCCCCAGTGATCAACAGTAAATTAAACCACTTCTCGTCTTGTTTTTACAGATGAAGAGAGAATTAGAAGTGGCGCATGAGGGAGCTTTTTACTTCTTAAGACCCCAAAAAACCAATTTGGGTGGAATGAACCTTCTAAAAGAAAAGTAACAGAACATTTAAAATGTATTCCTCCACAACTCTATTTTTAGTTTCTTAATCTGTTTTTAGGAGCATGTTATTACATTTGTACACATATGAGAATAATTGGATTCAAAAATACTTAGATTTTTGGTGTCCCATCTCTCCACTCACTTAGTTGTATTATATTTAAATTAATTAACTACAGTGGCAGCCACTGAGCCTGTCTGTGATATTGTGTCTTTGTCAGCAGTTTACTTATTGCTTCCTATTTAATTAAATGGGAAACTGAGCAGCTGATGTACTGCTATGGTATGTAGGACAAACCACATCTGCCACTGTGTATAAAATCTACTTTATGCACATGGTGAAAGCACACATGCATATAGCACATGTGTATGTGTGTAGATATTATGAAAAGTTAACTCCTTGCTGAGGTATTTGTAGCTCTTCTTACTTTTTGAACACTCTAACTCCTTATCTTGCATTTTCTTCCGTTTATTTACAGAATTTTTAGTCTGCTTTCTCTGGTTTAAGAATCTCCTGAGCAAGCAGGCTGAAAATGCAGTAAACAAGCTGAAAAAACCTTGAGATAATGTGTTGAAATATCCAGGAGAAACAAGAGCCGTAGAGCTCAGAAGGCAGAACTAAACTTTCAACATCATGGATTTCACGTAGTGTGCAAAACATTTCTCTTTATACTGTAAACTAATTATACCATTCAGCTATTATTTTCTCAACATGTATATTAAAAAAAATAGCAATACTAAAATACTGGTGTCCACAAAAAGATGACCTCCTCACTGGACATCATTCTTCATCTGCTTTACATCTTCACTTTTCATATCGTATTCTCTACCATTAGGCTTACCATTGTAAGCTACCATATTTTTCTATTCCCATTGCATCTCCAGGCCCACACCCCAGGTCTTTTTTTTTTACCAGAAGAACAAACAAAAGCAATAGCATAGTGCATTGGTATTTTGTGATTCGTCTCCAATTTCAGTTTTCTTTTCCCTCCTCTACATGAAGGGAAGAAAAAGTGGGTTTTTTTCTCCCCTCTCCCCCGCCCGACATCCTTGCCCACTCTTACAAAAGTGGCTGACGTAACTGATAGCTCCAACATCTCTTTTTCAAAAAATGCCACTGAAATTAGCAATGCTGATTCTCCATTCTCCATTCTCCATTAATGCATTGTAAAAGTAAGCAACTAGCAATGAAACAGTTACTTCCATATACATGCTTCTATATACATCCTCAAGTCCAGCCTTGGCCAAGGCCTGAAATGGCTTCTGAATAAAGCATTTATCTCTCAGGGAACACCATGCTACTTTTAGATCAGAAGAAGCAACTTAACATACTGACCCTTTCTTCACATTCCTTTTGCTGCTTGACATGTCCCCCAAGGCAGATTGTGTGAGACAGACCTTTCTTCTGTAAGATCCTGCCATTTTTGGCAGCCTAATGATATACTGTCTCTTCATTGCCTGCACTTACTCTGGATATCAGCTGAACGATTCCCAGCTGCCTGTATTTTGTTGTTACCTTCCTCATCCTGCTCTCACCCAGCTCTGTAGCTATCTTGTGTAACAAAACATTCTCAGTTGTGAAAAAGAATGGTGTAAAAAGGAGCATAAATAGACTTTCCTTTAAATTTTTACATAACTCACTTGCATAAGAACCTGGTGGGAGGTAAGAGGTGTAAACACTTGCCCTGTGGGCGATATTCCATCCTCCAGGCTGGAATTATGACAAGGACATTTAGATAGCCTGCTTGACAGACTGGTTCAACAAGTCTGTTTAAATGTAAGTAAAGCTTTTGAATCATTCTACAAGATTTTATTTTTCTCCAGTTCACTCTCTACATTTAAATACTAAACATTGACTGTTCTTTCCCCATGTCCTGTCTGAGCATCCTGTCTTTCGTCACTGAAAATTAACATGTGCAGCAAGCCTTGTGTTGACCTTCCGGACAGTTTTTGTACTTCTAAACCAAAAAATGTCTTCATATTTAACATGTTGTGCACATTCTGCACAACTTTTAACTCTAGTATTGAAATTGTAGAACTCATTCTTCTGGGTTGTTATAAATGTCAAAAGGGAAAAAAAAAAAAAATCAAAACTGCCAGAACAAAATCCTTTTTGAACAAAATGGATTAGAAAAGTTTAGGGAGGATGAGTACACAGGTAGCTAGTAAACAAAGTGGTAGAGGTCCAGCTTCTGGTTTAGAAAGTCCTCAAACCCTGAATGTTTTCAAGAGTCAAGGTATTGAAAGGAAGACTTAACTCTGAGGTTTCTTCTGTTTCTTTTTTGATTTGATAGCTTAACAGAAAATTTTGCAGTATTTTGCATGTTGAAATGTTTACTTAAGCATGTCCAATTGAGGTTACCCTTGTCCTACAAAGAAAGCATGAAACTTAATTTTTAAAGGTGATATTTTAATGTGAGATATAGTAATTTTAGGCCATATTTTAAGCGTTTTACATTACTATAAAAATGTGACACTATAAAAGTGTCACTAGTGACACTTATTTTGTTGAAGTATAGAAACTTATTTTAGTAAAAATTAAAACAGAATGGGCTCAGTATGCATAGATGTAGATATTTATATTTGGGGCTGTTCAGCCTACATAAATGGATACATCATGCATAAAAAATGAGACTTGTTTTCCCATTACTCATTTTAGGCAGTGCTGTCTAATGGGAATAAACTGGGTTAGTAAACTGCTTCTTCCACAATTTACTTTCACAGTCAATTCCAGCTGCAACAATAAGCTAAATCATTAACAAACATTTCCAGATAGCAAAATTACAGGTAAATTAGATTTTTCTCCTTTAAAATTGTATATCACATTTGTAAAATCTTTCTTCTACTTCACAGTGTTCTGTTGTGATGCTTTTTGGTACAAGCTATTGCAATCTAAGTGCCTTGCTAGCAAAAAATTACACATAGAGGACATTTCTCCTCTGGAAAATGAGTTAGCATTTTGACCTTGTTTTATTTATCTAAGTCTTCTTGTAAAATGTTTTCAGGATGGTCACCTAATTAAACCCAGGGATCAAGACCTATATGATTACTTGCATTTTCAAACAGTAGCAGAAAAATTAAAACTTAACTTCCTATTTGTATAATGTGTATAAAAATGGAGTATAAAAATGTGCATACTAGGAAAACTTATACGACATACTCTTTTAAAATATTTTGAAAATGAGGTAATAATTCATGAAAGCTTTCAAACCGCAGACACTCTATAGTATGGTGTATAAAAGTCTCATTCTTACTGAGGCGGTTCTATTAATTGTAGGGTTATAGATTCTTAGTATATGTACCTTTGAGACAAAATGTTAAGGTATTTTTGAGACACAGATGCTTATATAAGTTAAGGATAATTTATGGAAAAATTAGATGACTACATACATCACCATTACCTCTACAACCTTGCTTATCCATTTAGACATGGAAAGTCAAGAAACAGAACTCCCTTCCCCACCCTTAAAACTCAAATGTGGTCCCTCTTGCTCTCCAAATCAGGGTTGCCGTCATGCATACTGGGCAAATTCCCCCTACTAGGAACAGTCCTCAGTCCATGCTATTCCCTGAGCCATTCCTTTAAATTTTTTGAATATTTCTGTTTGTCCATACAAGCAATATGGACAGACAGTGTCCAAGTCCTAATCAGTTTGCTAATGCAGATGTATTCTAAGACAGCTCCAGAGACCTATTTTTTGGTCAAAAAATCTACTTGTAACATTAGAAACAATCTACTTTGAGTGTTTGATAGTCCTGAAGGACAAAGAATCCTGAGTTCTGGACCACTTGTGCATTTTATCTACTGATTCTTAGTGCAGAATATAAATAAGCTGTCCCAAGCGTACACAACAGAAGCTCATTCCCTCTTGCTGTCTCAGAATAGCTTAATGTCTAGTAACATTCCATTTTTTCTTCTGCTGACTTTTTAGCCTGTCACTTATATATACTTTCTACCCACAATCAGGATGGGTTTGTAAATAATGGGAGCAGTATTGGACTATGAATCCCAGTCTCATCTAGTTTTAAGTCCAGACAGGGGCAGGGTATAAGCCATCCCCTTTTCTTCTGTATATACTGAGGCCTGGCTTAAGTGTCCTCCCAAGCACCACATGGTGTTTGAGGTGGTCTATTTAAATGTGTACAGTTCTTCCCATTCACATGATTTAGGGATTTATTTGGCCATTTAGATCTCCAAAACTTCAATTTCTGAAGGTTGATATATAACATTAGCCATAGGAATGTTTGGATCCTTTTCTAAATATGAAAGGTATGTTCATATTTTAACAATTCAATTCTCTTTAAGACTGTGCATAGCAATATCAAAATCTACTCTTTTACTTAATTCTCTCAGGCCTGAGTCATTCCTATATATGGAGCTACGGCACACTGGAAACTACCACTGTCATCAAAACCAATATATCTGATACTTTACAAAGCTTCACAAGTCTCAACAGCTTAACAGACCACTACAGAAAAAATGTGTGAAGTATAAAGTCACATGCCATTCTTAGCTGAAAAGAAAAGAGATATTTATAAATATTTGGAAAGGTCTTTCAAACCGAGTTAGTGAGTACAGCTCCCTTAAGATAACCCTACTTTGCCATATTGGGATAGATCTGTAAGTAATTCAAGATAGCACAGATCCATCATTTTCGAAAGTACGTCTGGGCTTACAGAAGCTGAAACTTTCACTCTGTGAATTTTAGAGCACAGCAGGGGCTTATTTCATATCCATAAAATACCTTGTGAGGTTCGAATTATTGCCTAACAATTACGCATTTTTTTTGACAAGAGTGTTATCTATCATTTGACTCAAGATAACAAATGTATCTGGAATACGTTTAGCAAAACCTCAGGGAAGACTAACCCGTTGGGGAAGATATCTTGATTTAAGTAGAGCAATAGACCTTTCCAGAGATTTAAAATAACACAAGTCCAGAAAAAATTCATAGCAGCCAGGGAATAGGATACAGCATAGGGACAGTTTTCAAAATTCCCAGGTAACTTGGAAAATCCTCTAGCTGAAAGGCAAGGATATCTTTAATTCCAACTACTATTGAATCAGAATTGGCATTTATGTATTTACACTAAGAACTGGCATGGGTACCATTTCCTTTGTGGATTAAATGGTGCAAGCCTTCAAAAAAGAATCGATTACAGTCTTATTTGGTTCTTATCCAGCTTAAGATATCTAGCTGGGAGTGGGTGTGAGAGGTGCATCAGGAAGAAAAACTAGCAAATATGGATTTATTTTAATATTGTTCAAAAAATACTATCTCACAGAATCACGGAATGGTTGGGGCTGGAAGGGACCTCTGGAAATCATCTTGTCCAGCACCCCTGCTTGAGCAGGCACACCCAGAGCAGGGGGCACAGGAACGCGTCCAGGTGGGTTTTGAATGTCTCCAGGGAAGGAGACTCCACAGCCTCCCTGGGCAGCCTGTGCCGCTGCTCTGGCACCCTCACAGGAAAGAAGTTTTTTCTCATGTTTAGGTGGAACTTCCTGTGTTCCAGCTTGTGCCCATTGCCCTTGTCCTGTCATTGGGCACCACTCAAAAGAGTCCAGTCCCATCCTCTTGACACCCACCCTTCAGATATTTATCAGTATTGCTGAGATCCCCCCTCAGTCTTCTCCAGGCTGAACAAGCCCAAGTCTCTCAGCCTTTCCTCATAAGGGAGATGCTCCAGTCCCCTGATCATCTTGGTAGCTCTCTGCTGGACTTGCTTGAGCAGTTCCCTGTCCATCTTAAACTGGGGGGCCCAGAACTGGACACAGTACTCCAAATGCGGTCTCAATAGGTCAGAGTAGAGGGGGCGGATAACCTCTCTTGATCTTTTGGCCACACTCCTTTTAATGCAGCCCAGGATATCGTTGGCCTTCTTGGCCACAAGGGCACATTGCTGGCTCAGGGCCACCTTGCTGTCCACCAGCACTCCCAGGTCCTTCTCAACAGAGCCACTTTCCAGTAGTTCAGCCCCCAGCCTGTACTGGTGCATGGCGTTGTTCCTCTCCAGGGGCAGGACCTTGCACTTGCTTTTGTTGAATTTCATGAGGTTCCCCTCGGCCCAGCTCTCCAGCCTGTCCAGGTCTCGTTGGATGGCAGCACAGCCTTCTGGTGTATCAGCCACTCCTCCTAGCTTGGTGTCATCAGCAAACTTGCTGAGGTTACACTCTACCCTTATAAAATCTTTCCATTAATAGACAAATTGCTTGAAAACTTACAAAGATTTTGCCTGAGGAAGGCCCTGAATGAAATTTCTTTTTTTTTTTCTTTCTTTCTTCTTTGTCGAATCAGGTTTTAAAGGATTCAAAACTTTATCTATGCAATATCAGATATTCAAATAGTGAACGAATATAGTATTGAATCCTCTATATTTATTTGGATAACGCAGACACTAAAGATGTAGCAAGGGGAAATGTTGGTGATGATCTTTTCATACAAGTAGTTTGGAATAAAGAAGTAGGTTAAAAATTAAAAGAAAAATATGAATTCTTATTCCAATATTGAAGAATCCTACTGTGTTTGGATTTTAATTCCTTATTCTAAAAGCTTGGATACAAGATGTGGATTCTGAAATGGAAATAGAAAACAGTGACTACACAGTGATTTAATTTGTTACAGTGGGCTTTCTTCATGGAGGTTGAAACTGGAACAAGAACTGTTACAGGTGCCCGCTTAGATCTTACACAAAAAGAAAAATATCATGGCTTCCCTGAACTTAAAGGCTTTAAGAGATGACCTCAGAGGTTTCTGCTGGTCTTCAGCAGGTGGCAATGAATGCAAACACTAGTCAGCTGTTTTTATTTTCTTTCCAAAGATTCCTTGTTTTATGTCTCTTTTATAGGACTTAAATGGTGTTGTAAATACTATTGGTTAGTGATAGACTTATCTGTGATTAATTCTGTTTATGCTAGGAAGATATGTTTCTTTACCTGAGGGTGTGTCCTTAAACATTTGTGTTATTGTGCACAGTGCAAACTGACAAGAACAGTGTAAGTCAGAGGAAAAAAACCACCACCAACAACAAAGATTTGAGCTTATTCTGTAGATTCCGGGTACAATGAAATTTTGGATATTTTAAAGCCATTTTCTCCCTGAAGATCCTTTAACAGTTTTAACAACATAAATTTAGCGTATTGTCGGATTTTGTTTTTAAAGACATAGTTGGGTGGAGAACTGAATAATTTGGAAATATTGGGAATGAAGAAATTGGATGTTCAGGTGTGACTAAATTGTACAGTGCATCCTTCTGTTGGAAAATAAATAGGTCCAAAGAAGCCAGCTCTAGTAAATGGATGCAAGTGCTATACACAGATTTCAGCTCAGGCTGTAGAGGCAATATAATGCATTAAAGTATAGTTGTAGAGCTAATCGGCCTGTCAGAATTTAATGACAACTAAGTGTCTTAAATTCTAGATAATGGAGTCAGAGACCCTTTCATTTTTGTTTTAGTACTGTCTCCAGGATTTTTGTTTTCCTGGCTACACAATAATAATAATAATTTGGTGAGGCAGCAGCTGGAATTAGGAGCTATAGTTAAGTTCCCTCAGGCAGAGATAATAGATCTTCTAGTTCCTGGCAGCCTGACCTTACTATTAGTTGTTATTCAAAGGACAACCACCTTGCTCTTTTTCCATTTACATGTTTTTTTAAATAAAAGTGGTTATGACTGGACTGCTGAGCTTTGCATTGAATAACATCCCGTCACTATGAAAGAGGGAAGGGTATTTAGTATTCATACCACGCTGGACCCCATGGATAAGGACGCAGGAGCCAGGGGCCTCCCTTTGCTGACAGAGGGTGATTTTAGGCATAGGCTAAAGCTGATCTTTAGAGGTCATGGGAACTCATAGGCTGTGCAGAGCAGCACCTAGCGAGGATTCAGTGTCTCTCGTGTAAACAGTGCTGCCGAGCAGGCTTTCCAGATCATTTTCTTGGCCATCTACAATCTGTCAGATTCCCACAGAGGCAGAATGTGGGTGGTCTGGATCCTGCCATAGTATTGTTAGCAAAGAAATTATTCTGAAAGAAAGAGATACGTAGAGTGAGAGCTACCTTGTTTGTCTAAAATTTAAAAATCTATGATTTGAACAAATTGTCATTTTATCTTCCAAAGAACACATTACCTCTGCTGTGTGAAATACCCATATGATCTGCACTGTCAGATTTTATTATTATTGTGACAGATACTGTAGCATATAAATTTTAAACTAATGAAAAAAATGTCATCTATCTTTTAGAGCTAAGTGTTCAAAGTGCATCAGCTATTCAATTTGATAGAACATTCTTCAGAGGGTTTGAGAAGAATTGCATATTAAAAATACAGTGAATGATAGAAACCCTCACTTTTATCCAGCTCCACATTTCATAAACTAATTCCGGAGAACTCATGAGAGGTCTACTTCCAAAAATGTTTCTTTATGGAAAGGTAAATAAAATATTTCTCCGTTAAGATAAATTTGATTTGAATTGAGGGTATTAAAACTCACTAACACTGATTTTCTGTTTACTATGGTCTTCTGGAAATAGCAAAAAAGGGAAGGAATAGCTGCAGTTTATTGCTTTCATATTGTTTTGCAGGTGAACGGTACCAACATTTATGATTCTCTAATAAAAGGATGCACACTTGGGTTTTATAGGATAAAACAGTTTATAATATTCCATCAAAATGTTTTAATGTAGGCAACTTCTTTTTGGGAAAAGAAAAAAAAAATCTTTGTAGATTGCAGGTACAATGAAATTTTGGATATTTTAAAGCCATTTTCTCCCAGAAGAAAAAAAATCAACATTTTGAAAGCTGAAACCCAAGATAATTTCTGTTTGAAGACATATTAATACAATGGCAAGCATGAATCTATGCATGAAATTTTCTAGTCTCTTTTATTAGCGTGTTCATTAACACAATGAGTTTTTGAGTTTTCCTTATGTTTCAGGCACTTCATTTTAACAGTCAAATCATTGCTTAAAATGTCAACTGGTGCCCATTATCACTGAAGGTAAAAGTATCCCACTTCTGTTTACATACTTGCATGACCTGTTACTCTCATATTCCCTCCTTCTATTTGATACATACTTTTGGAAACTTGCTGGCAAACTATGAAGTCTTAAAATCACTGATGCTCATATTGAAATTTCTTAAGGTATAATTTGAACAAAAGGTACATGTGTTGTTATTATGATCAATTTTCAGGGATTCAGGAATACATTAGCTGTTTATACACAAAGACTAGCCCCTTCCTCAATTTCTGAGAGCCAAAATTTGATGCACCCACAATTTCATTTGGCTTCATATGGCTAACAGTATTTTCCAATGAAAGAAAATTATTGCTTCTTGGGAAAAGGAGGGAAAGAGAAACATTTGCTCAGTAGTAAATAATCCACACTTACAGGAACGTGTAAGGTTCCATCCTGTTTGAAGTTTGGTTATTTTTTAAAAATGGGTTTCATTTCTAAGCCTTAATAGATGCAAGAACTATAGGCTGTGGGGTTTTGATGCTTTGAGTCCCAATGTGCAAAGGAGAGGAAATTGGAACTTTTTGGGACTTATTCAAGCAATGCAGATGGGAAAAGCGAACATGTTACATCAGTTCTCAGCTGCCTTCCAAATAAAGCCCTCATACCTCTTTGGCAGCTAGTACTGAATAAGTCAAATCTATGGAAGAGAAGCTGCATGGAAGGAAAATACAAGATTTTTCACACTAATAGGGAACATATTCTAATGTGAAGGAACTTGTCGGTCTGAAAAATCCATGACATTTTAAAAATCATCCCTATAGTTTGATTAAATATGGAAATGATCTTTAGACAAAGTGAACATTTCACAGTTCTGAGCTTGTTACATTCTTCTGCAGAATCAAGCTATTCCATGGGTTGTAACTACGTCACATGTGGCTTACTATTGATCTTTAACGTAAATCAGAAAAATAATGGAAATTAAGGAAAAAGGTCAGTGAACATTATTTCACTTTTCTTACACTTACATCTTCTGTTATTTAAAATAAATGGTGTTATTTTTGTGCTACAATAACTTCTTTTCTTGGGGTGACAACAAATAACAGCTGGGATGTTATTTACTTTGATTCCATAATAGAGTTTAGTTCAATTTGTGTTATGAAAAAGCCTCAGAGGAACACAGAAGGAACTCTAACACCAGATATTAAAACTGTTTTATTTTTTGGGGTGGCAATAACAGGAGTTATTTACTTGATTCCAGCCTCATTGCATAAATAAATAGTACTTCACCCTTGGAAAAAAAGATCTAGTTTTTCTAGGACTAAATCAGCAATGTAACACAATAAGTGAAATATTTTACTTTGTTTCTTCCAAAGAATTAATGGAGATATTTAAAAGCAGGCTTAAGACCAGATACAGTCTACTTTCTAACAGGGAAATGAGAATCAGACTTTTGCACTTCTGTGACTTCATCCACTGTTCATCAGGGTTTTCTTTTTTTCATCAAAGAGCAATCAGAGAATATTTTTTCTTTTTTGAAATAT
Organism: Phalacrocorax aristotelis; assembly: GCF_949628215.1. Taxonomy (NCBI): domain Eukaryota; kingdom Metazoa; phylum Chordata; class Aves; order Suliformes; family Phalacrocoracidae; genus Phalacrocorax; species Phalacrocorax aristotelis. The sequence continues at coordinate 63,044,393 of NC_134279.1, read as the reverse complement.
AAGAGATACTCAATTCTTATGAATGCATTGGATTAAAAATCTTCAGTACAATATGTTTGATTTTTCCATAAATAATTTTACTGTATGAAATAAAATCTGCTTATTATATTTGGTCTTATTCGTTCTGATGTGTTCTGATTTTTCTGCCTCATGCTGTAGGTCACGAGATAGGATTAGTAATACAGCCATTCTGCTACTGACTAGTAACTGACGGAAGATGTTTTCTTGACCTTTTTTGAAGATTGCTACATCTGTGTTTTTATTTCTCAGTTTTCCATCTTTTCTTGACTTTTCAAAATACTTGCAAGCTACTTATCAGTAGAGTTTCAAAACTTGTGCTAAGGAATAAATTCATTCTATAGCTAGCATGTTACCAGTTCAGGAAAATCACTTAAGAAACAGAAACAAAAGTGTCTCAAAATGACAAAGACAAATTATTCAAGACTTTAGAGATCATTATCAAAACTTACTTTACTTCAAAGTCAAGCTAGATGTACTAGATAAGCATGACTTCTGGATGGACTTCAGAAGATCCTTGAGAGCAAGATGCTTTGGTAGGCTTAACCTTCAGTTGAAAGACATGTATGTACATGAATGTACGCCCACTCTATCACAGGCTTGTGAGAAGTTTTTGTGTACAGCAATAGCATCCCAATCTATTTTTTTTTCTAAATCAGAGCATTGAACTTTAGATGGTAAAGTTGTCTTTATGCCTGAACAAAACAAATATACAAAAAAAAATGTAGATGATCTTATCTTGATGCGCATGAAAAGCCTAGAGTCACTACTATTATGCATGTGCTTAAAGATGAGCCTTCCCATTCATCTTTGCAGGATGGAGAGACCAACATTGTGCCGAGGTTTAATATGGCTGATAAAATGCTAGTTAAAGATATTATTAAGAGCTATAGAAGCAGCTTAAATTCTCTAGCTAGATAAGAAATCACAGTAGCAGTGATATTTTCTCTGGCTATAGAAGTGATGAATCAGCATAGTAAGGAAAACAGCTCTTTCTGACTCTTTCAGTTTGTAGTATGCAGGTTTGCTCTGAAGTATGAATGGGAATGTTTTTCATGGATTTAAAAATGCATTTTATTTGAAGTTGTGAAAAAGTAATTTGATGTTGTTTTATGGTGCTTGGTAACTTTATAATTTAAGATTGACTTTAAAATAAATTTTCTTCTTTCCTACTCGAACATTTTAATTTTATTTTGAAATTTGCTACAATTTGACATGAATATAATATACTAAACACAACGGTAAGTACAGAGGCTTATGGAATTTTATTTGCAGTGACTACTTATAGCACTGCATTCTGTTGTAGTCTAACAAATGAGCAATATGTTCTCAATAGACATCATTATAAGCCCTACAGCTACTTTAAAAGAAAAGCTGAGCCTAACATACAGAATTCATTCTGTAGGATATCCAGTTTGACTATTGCATAGTACTACACATGAAATGCACTAACCAATGTTAATTATAACTAAAGTTGCACATAAAAATGAAAGTTAAATTGCCAAAGTTTTTTTCTACTCTTTTTTAAGAAACAAGGTAACTCAGAAAGGAGATGAAACCCCTCGTGTAGTAGGGGAAGTGCAATTTGGAAGGGGTAGTTTACTGTGTTAGCAGGTCTTGAATCATGTTTTCCCTGACCTGAACAACCTCATTCAAATACTCAATGAGGGCAGGGTGGGCTTTTGGTGAAATTTTGACAGAGACTGAGTGCTTTCTAATCATTTTATTTTCAATGTTCTGTTGGAATACTTTGCCACTCATTTCTATTTTCTCCTCCATCAGTTTCTTGTCTGAAATTCTTTGCACCAAATTTTCATATTAAATGATCCCTCCCTTATCAGTCATAATACAGACTAATGTTAGTGAATTGTACTGTATGTGAAATAGTTTACAATCAGGGGAAAAAAATTCATAAACATATAGTAAGCAAATGGATTGTGTAGGAAAGAGAAGAAAGGATGTATGCAGTCCTCACATCAAAGGGTTGCAGCGTACCACCTGAAGATCTGTTATTAGTTAACTGCGGCGTGGGAGGGAAGAGGTATGAAGCTCACAGACACTGGCTTTACGTATGTTGTTTGTCTTTGGATGTGTATGTCTCAGCAGGTAGCTACTCACACATATTTTGCCATGGAGTGGGGTGGTAAGGATCAAGGCAGGCCAAATTTTAACAGATTCATTAAAATCATGTTATTATTAATCTAAAACTCATATACATTGGCAGATAACAAATTAACTCTGCCAGCAACTCCAACTGAATAATGGCAAAATCTATGTAATAAATAATTCAGCTATGTGTGTCTTCTACTTCACAGAAAATTTTAAAGTGCTTTGCAAAATATTTTTCTTAAAAAAACAGCTCAACAATAAACTTTTGGGGGTGAGGAAAAAATACCTCTCCAACTGTAATGATACGTTTCTTCTTAGGCAGTGTGAAAAGGAAAACTGCTTCCACTGTATCTTTCAGAATCTTTCAGATCTGATTTGATCAGATGAGAAGCAGCAAAGTGGAATGCTCAGCTATGTTGCTGGGTCCTTTAACTGTTCTGTTATCAATAATATTTCTGCAGAGCTAAGATATATGCATGTCATTAAACATGTAATCTAAGGCACCAAGACATAACATATATATATATTACAAACAGGCATGTTGCTTGTTGTTCACTTTTAAAAATGGGAGATAATAATGTTGTAGCTATGTTGCATTCACATGGTTTTGAGTTTCCAACAAAAACAATAGTGTTAATGGAAGGTAAAACATTCAATTTCAAATTTAGAGGCTTTTGTTGGTTTGTGTCATAACCATAATGTTATTTAAACCCAGGAAGATTATACTTAATTACAGATATGGCAGTATTTTTGACAGTTCAGCCTCTTTAATGGATTATCTTTCCTCATTTAAATATAAGCAGTACGAATAATAATAACAAAAATGAATCTACAAATTTAACAAGCTTCTTTTTATATGCTTAATAACTGTCTTTGAAGAAGAATACACACCATGTTGAGCTTTAAAAAATTGACAATATTTATTAAGCCACAAAAGAGCTTATGTAGCTTTGTGATTATGGACAGGAAAGAATATTAAAAAAGGCAAAGTTAGCGAAAAAATGCTTTAAAGTAAGCAGAAATTACATGTCAGTCATAGACATTAAAGCTGGCTGTTTTTAAACTCCAACTGCTAAGCCCTGGGCATGAAACAAGAAAATGATGAGGTAGGCTGAATGAAATGCACACAAATGCTAATGTTTAGAACCTTACCTAAAGTTAAAAATACAAATGCTTGCTTTGAGGAAAAGGTTTCAAATAAAATAAAAGAATCTATCATATGAGTCTGTATGAATATAAATATGCTGAAATCCAGACATGTGGAATATGTTAAAGATAGACTTTCCTTTTCTGTTGAGAGATCTTTCTACTGTATGCTTTAAAGAAGACTGATGTTTCATGTTTTCTGTTACAGGAATGCAGGAATATGCTTTTTTATTAAATAAAAACATATGGTTTGCTCGGGGGAGGAAGTAACCTGGCAGTGTATGGAAGGAGTAAGATTGTGATCACTGAATACAATACAATAAGTGTCAATTTATTTTCTGCTTTTCCTGAATGATTAGTATGGTAAATCATAGCCTGTTCTGAATAGTTCTACCGTAATACACGGACTGAGAATGTTTCTTAGAATAATTATCAGATGTTGCATAATTAGTTATTCAATTTCAGAAACCCCACCTTAATTTCCTTATCTATAGAATAATATATATTTACATGCACCTATTCATATAAATGCACACTTGAGTGTATGTGTTTATGTGTGTACAGTATTAGACTGTAATAACTCTGAAAAAAGTCTATTTATTTCTACTGTGTTCATCTGCAAGATAAAGGAACATCTGTAAAAATTAGAAAGCAGATGTCTGTGACAAAAAAAACCAACCAACTTTAAAACATTACTGTTTCTCTTTCTTGGCCCACAGTCCTACTATATACTTCCTCAGACTGCAGGACAGAAGCACAGAGAAAGCAACAAAGGGGTAAGAGTTCCCAAAACTCACCATGTATTCCTCATTGAAGATAGGAAGAAACACAAAGGAATCAGTACACATTTTTCCCAATCCTTATGTATTCCCTCCTTGGACTCCTCTGCCCCCCAGACCTTTTCCCACCCTGACCTAACCCCCTGGTTGGGGCAGCTGAGTTGCAGCCAGTGGTCTCTGGCTCTTCCAAAAGGAGGATTTGTGGTTCATCAATTAAAGCAACCCTGCTTTAAAGGGGAGAGCTGATGAAACTGTCGAACTCCACCAGTCTGAAAAGAAAAATCTATGATCTCTAGGTGATCTAGATCTCTCCCTTTAGTCTGCATTTATGTATCACCCGAAATGACCGTTAATTTATTTACCTGAAGTCAATAAGAATAATGGTGATTTATAACCACCCTGTTATGCCATTGCATATGCTACTGCTGGTTTTGTTAGTACTACCTCTTTGTTTCCGTTCCCTCAAGGTATTTCTGATTTATCGCAAGAACTTTCTTTTTTCCATAGATCTGGCCATATACAGAACAGTCAGGCTGAAGCAATGCACAGGATCTTTACATCCTTCCTTCACAAACAGGGATATAAACACTGTAGTTTTTGCAACATACAGTTCCATTTTCAGTTTCCTACCACACATGTTGAAATTAAATATGTTCAAGTTAAAAGCCTTAGCAATCAAAACTCTTTTGAGATATAAATTCTTTTGAGATACAGCTAGGAGACTCATATATATTGGAGCAGTTCATTATTCAAGACTGCCCTGAACACATTTGTTGCGTGTGTGTGTGCATGCATGTGTGCGTGTGTGAATGTGCATATGTCTTCAGAAAGTAAAATAAATTAGAATATGGAAGCAATTGAGGAAATAGCTCTTTTTCAAACTAGCAACCTGTCACAAGTGGGGTCGCCCAGGGGTTGATATTGGGCCCAATGATATTCAACACCTTTATAAGAGATCTGAATAACGGGATCAAGTGTAGCCTGACGAAGATTGCAGATGACACCAGGCTAAGTGGGGAAGTAGACACTCCAGAAGGGAGAGCTGCTCTGCAGGAGGATCTGGATAGGCTGGAAGAGTGGGCCAGCAAGAACCTTATGAAGTTCAACAGGACAAGTGTAAGGTCTTGCACCTGGGAAAACATAATCTGGGAGTGCAGCACAGACTGGGATCCACCTGGCTGGAGAGCAGCTCTGTGGAAAGGAACCTGGGGGTCCCGGTGGACAGAAAGATCAACAGGAGCAAACAGTGTGCTGCTGTGGCCAAGAAGGCCAACAGGATGCTGGGTTGCATCAAAAAGGGCATCACCAGCAGAGATAAAGAAGTCATTACCCTGCTCTACTCAGCGCTTGTCAGGCCACACCTGGACTACTGGATGTGGACAGGCTGGAAGGGGTCCAGAGAAGGGCCACCAAGATGATCAAAGGATTGGGAAGCCTGTCATACGAGGGTAGGCTGAGAGAACTGGGTTTGTTCAGCCTTGAGAAAAGGAGGCTCAGAGGGGATCTCATTACCATGTACCAAGTACTTAAGGGGTAGCTACAAAGAAGATGGAGACTCCCTTTTTACAAGAAGTCACATGGAGGGGACAAGGGGGAATGGACACAAGTTGCTCTTGGGGAGATTCCAATTGGACACCAGAGGGATATTTTTCACAGTGAGAACAGTCAACCCATTGAAATAATCTCCCCAGGGAAGTGGTTGACTTGGCCACATTGAACACCTTCAGGAGTTGTCTGGACAGGGTGCTGGGCCATCTTGTCTAGCCTGTGCTCTTCCTGGGAAGGTTGACTAGATGATCCCTGAGGTCATTCCAACCTGTGATTCTGTGATTCTGTGATTCTGTGTGATTCTGTGACAATATCCTGTCCAGAATACTTTCCCCACAACATAACAAGGAAACTCTTTTTAACAATAACAGCTGACCAAATTATGAACTCTGTCGTCCATTATTTTACTCAGAAATCTTGAGTAAAGATAACTGAATTTGACACAATAATAAGAAAATAAACTATGTGACTATTGCAGATAAAATGTAGCAGAATATAAAGCCTTGATACAATGGCCACTGCTTATCTCATACCTTTGCAGTGAGTAAGAGCAGTGCTAACTGACTGAAATGTTGCCGGCAAGTGTAAACTACAAATAGAGCAGTTCCAAGAAAGTTAGAATAACAGAATAAGCTTTGTTCTTCTATAACCTGAAAAGAAATACCATTATAAAGTAATCAATATCTTTTTGATAAAAGAGAGAGAAAGAGAAAAAATACATCCCCTAATGTTGTTGTCTATGTCAAAAATGAGTACTTTTATCTTCATGAGAGAAGTAGAAAAACAAAAGTGAACATTCAAAGTTCCAGCATTCATGTCCTTTCATGATCTGACACGAACAATTTAATTCAAAGGCCATCAGAAGTGAAAGGTCTAAGCACACTCCACAGCACTTCTGCATTTAGAATTCATGCTGTCAGACCTGGCAAAGTGGTGTGTCCATCGTGTTTTAGTCTGTTCTCTTGTAATGCCACTAGTTCTTTGCCATTAACATGAGAAACCGAGAGCATCATTACATCTGCCGTTAGAATAATAAGCTAACCACCTTCTTAAGAGGCACCTTGCTGTAAAATATAACAAAAATTATTTGTTAGGCATTGCCACAAAACAGCATCTGGGGGATTACGGATTTCTTAAAGCACAGAAAATCATGAGCTCAGATATCATACAGAAACTACAAGCAAATGTTTTTCACATGACAAGAACAGTATCCAGACACTTTGCTTGTTCTCTGCTCCGAGCGCTTGTTTCCAGCAGTAAAAAAGCTAGTGCAGAGCTGTGGTGTGTAATAGGTTCAGGAAAGGTACACATACCACTGTTCATTTCCTCTGTCACTGGAAATGGGCTGGGGACACCGGTGGAACCATGTAAACTTGAATTCAGACAGCAAGATTCACCTTTGCAGGTCGTTTTTCACAAGCTTTCTGAAGGTGACATTTCGTCTCATGAATTTTCATCAGAAAATATATTTCACTCTGTACAGGTGAAAACTATTGTCTTAACTACATGCAGTGAATATTCTTATCTGAAATCTGTAAACATTTATCAAGTAAAGGAATGGAAATAGAGCACTCTTGCATCAATCACAATTAACAGCTATAACTCAAACATCAAATATGTAGCCCTGTGAAGTCTGCATACTACTTGTGGAGAATTCTACGCAAATAAAACATGAAATTTAGAAGAAAAATTAAAAATGAAAGAGAAAAAATAACACCAAAATGATCACATCTACTCATAAAGAGGTAACAGAAATATTATTACCTGGACACAAACACAAAGGCAACTCTTGCACTAGTGAAATAATTAGTGCCAGAGTCCATTTTTTTGGCACAGTGTCAAAGGCCTCTTGCCACATCATTATCATGAAGCTGTCTTAGCCACCAAAACCCTATGCTTACACCCCACATTCTGTATTGTTTGGGTGGACAAACAGGACAACAGCAAGGACAAAGCTGCACCATGGACCTTTCTAACATTAGTGCAGATGATGGCTTTCTGGTGCTTGTCTCCATTTCTTAGCAATATTTAATTTGTTGTTATAGAATTAGTGTGAAAGGCTAAATATGTTGGATGTTAGTTATTGCAAATGTTGGTTAATGGCAGTCAGTGGTGTACTTTATTGTAATCTTCAATTCAAACCCATTTTATTTTAAGAAGTGATCAATTCCTATTTTCAAAAATGACCCTAAAGCACTAGGGAACTTTGGTCTGTCTAACTGCAGGGTGTCTACATAATTTTTTTTTATTCTGAAATGGTGTTTTCTTGAATTTTTATCTTATTGTATTTTGAAACTCAACTTACTAGGTGTCCCACTGTGCTAGGCACATGACAAGCTTTATATAGGGATCACAGTCCCCAAATCAGTCACTTACAATCAAAAAAATAAATGATAGAATTAAAGGTTTAAGCAAACATAGGAAAAGGAAAATAATAGTAATTAACACTACCCACCCCAACCCGCCCCCGCAAAACAAAACACAAAACATGGTCTGGACATTGTATAGTGGAAACATAAACTATATAGGAACTAGATCACTGAATCTGAACGAAGCACAGAGCTTACAGACAAAAAACTAGCAATCCATGTCTTTCAAGACAGAAAAAAAATCCTATGTGTTTTATACAATTATCTCTTCCTAATTATTTCATAGAAAACTACAATTAGCTGCTGGAATACACAGAACATTAACAAAGAACCAATATTTTCTCAAAGTGGAGAGGAATCCTCTATTAACATAAAGTTCCTCGCTTTTCTACTTTACAGCTTCTTTTCATAGGCTTGTCCTCTCCAAAAAAAAAAAAATTACATTATTTTGGAACACATTCACTTGAGTGTCAGCAGCAAGACACAGTGAAACAAAATTATCTGTTTGTCTGCCATTCTCTTCATCTACCATGAAAAAATAAAACTATGTTGAAGAAGCAGGAAAAGGGAGGATATTAATATACTGCAGTACTTTCTGCCATTATGATAGTTGCTTATTTATGTAAAATTTTTATTCTCTTCCATTTTAATAGGAAGACAGGTTGTAACATGTCTTTCTTTGGAAAGATGTTCCTTTTCAGATAAATCTTTTCAGTCATCATGGTTAAACTATTTTCTTTCCCCTCTCTTAGCATCATCTGCAATTTCCCTCTCTGTTACGTTCACATTGGCTGGAAATTTCAAGTGCATAGCCTTTTGCTCTCAGTAATCCTTTCAAAAGTTATTTCCTATTAGCAGAGCTAGTGATTTTCTCCTTTACTATGAATTACAAAATCTTTTTTTTAAAAAAAATCATAAAGGTGTTTGATTCCAAATTTGGTGAATGAGGTAATGAGATTACCTTTTTAAAATTGTTATTATTATTATAAATTTTTCTTTTCCCTTTGCTTTAGGAAACATGGAATGTTCTACAGAGTTTAAAATATGAGTCATATAGCTATTTAAAAAAGGCACCCTTTACAGATTTGACATGACCACTATCATCAGACAAAATTGTGGTATTGCAATACTGTCATGAGAGTCATCTGCAATGTAGGTGAGCAATTTTAACAGTTAATGTAGTGGATCAGAATATTTCCTCCAGGATGAACAATGACAAAAATCATTTGGGTCAGGCAGTCCCAAAGTGTAACGTATGTTCTTCCTAAAATCTACAAGGACTGAAGATAGTAGACATGTAAAGCCTGCTTCTCAGTGTTTTTCCAGCTTAATTTTGAAAGTATTTTTGCAAATATGTCCATTGCTCTTGGTTAAAAATAATTTTTTTAATATTTGTTTCCAATTTGTGCTTACAAGTTCACCTTAAATTAGGACATATGCCGGCACTATAGATGTGTGTATTTTTTGCAGCTAAGCACATCATATTAAAAAAGCGGAAGTATCTTATTAAAACAGTAGATTTGTCAAAATATGTATTGGATTTTAACAGTATCACAAAAGTAATTTGAATAATTTTGCAATCAAGCAAAGCTGAATTTTCAATGCTTTAACAAACATAGATCATTCCTTTCACAGTAACAATTCCTTCTCCCTGTTCCTCAAATGAACAGTATTGCTTAAGAAAACAAGAAGTTGGTAAGTCATAAGTGTAACTGTGTTCTCTCAGTGGTAATGAAAATGTGCAGATGGAGAATCAGTTCAGACTGTGAGTTAATGCAGCCGCCTCAGTCTGTCAGAAGAACTGCAAATCCTATACAGAAGATTTGTGACCAAATGAAATGGATTTTGGTTATGCTCCTGCCCTAGATGGGTACTGTGAAGAGATCCATGAACTTTCTATTACTGAATAGAAAACACACAGAAAGATGAAGACTCAGCACACTGCAAACTCTGGCGTTTCACTGCCCACTTTTGCTGGAGCGAAAATAGTTATTTTGTACTGATTTTTGTCAAAGTGTCAATTGTTTTTTTTAGTGGTAGTAATATACCATGGTCTCCAGTTCTGACTGTAGAAATACAGACAATTGGAAAACATCCTCAGTATCTACATCCTTGGTTTGTCAAGTGATGATTTTGAGAGGGATTGAGCGAGCATGGTATTAAAAAAGCCATTTTGCTATCACAGCACAATAGGTGAATGATAGTGATTCATATTGGTAAGAGTGTCATGAAAACCTTTTATGGCTAAAACTATATCATTTCACAAAAAATGAGGGAGATACAGGATTCTGTTTGTAGGTACTATTCTTTCCACATTAGTTTTTGAGAAAATCACTACCTTCATTAAAGGGGTCTTGTTAATACCATACTCCTAGTCATAAATTCTTTCATTTAGACTGAAAATCACTTAGCAAACCTATTTTAGTCCATATGGAATTGGCTTAATTAAGACAGACTAGCATTTTGGACCAAGCTAATTAATAGCTTAGGAATGGATTCAGCTTTAAGGTTTTTAGCAGTCTTAAAAGTACGGTCTTTCAGAGGGAGACAGGTGCTCACCACTGACATGCAAGACTAACACATTCAACTTGAAAATGAACCTGAGTAGTTCCAGCTCGGCTTTGCCACTGCATATATTGGAAATCTTCTTGTCACCCAAGTATTCCTAGTGCTTCTGCCTCCGTCTAATTAGGTCCCAGATCCTAAAAGTTACAGAAGAACTGGTGTGCTCGTTGCTGACTGAATTAATGGTGGAGTAGAAAAGGGCCAGGAGCAGAGCAAGCTGAAAGTATTGTCCTGCCATCTCTCATGGAACTGCAGCACTGCCACCCACCTCCAGGGACTGAAGAGGTGAGGTGGATTCTGCTTCCTCTGGGAGGGCGGGAAAGATAAAAGAGGGAGCAAATAATATAAATGGGACCTCAGTTACTTTCTTTCTTTTACTACTGCTTAGGTTACAAAACCCATCTGGTGTCCTGACTATTACTTGATCATTGCTTCTCACATTTTCCTTCTAATTTATTGGTCCTCTCCTCCCTTTATTATATTGCATGTATGATCACAGGAACAGGAAATGATGTTTATTTTGTACCTATGCACTTCTAATAGCACACCCAAGTGAACTGAGAGCCCTGAACATGATGTAGATTTACAAAAATTGTTGAACCTTGCATTTGCTTACTTTAGTTAAAGTCAGCCATTGCAGTATACTATTTGAGTTAGTTATGTAGTCCTCTAGCTTGTGACTTCTGAAATTGTTCAGAACCGTCACTCTCAAACACAAGAGTTGTGCCTGACCTTGCAGTTTCTCATCATCTCAACACCGTATTCTCTATTGGGAAAACTGCCTTCTCTCTAGTGGGAGTCAAAGGTTAAATCCTCAGTGGATCAAGCCCTTAGCCAACAATTGTGATGATATAAAATGCCTGCAATTATTGCCAAATATATAGGTATTACGTATGTATTTCTTGCCTATATAGGTGGTGAGCATTTAGAAACAAATAGATTAATCCTCAAAACTCACTACAGCATGTGATTACTTCTGTATCAAATAATTCTGTTCTGAGTGACATATGAATGCTTCATTAGAGTAGCCATATCGTATTAATGGCTCCTCTGAGGTTCGTGAATTATGCTAGCAATGATATTTTCTACTAGTAAACATAAAATTCATTAATATGTTAACATTGTGGTTAATATAGAGAAGGCATTGCTAATACAATACAGGTTTTAATTTCTTCCTTTTTTTCTGTCATGTTATTTGTACCTTGCGTTGGATTATGCAGTACAAAAATTTGCTAATTTTTTTTCTCACTGCAGTATATTTTTGTGGTGGTACATTTCAGTTTTAGTCCAGGCTTCTTAATACAAGCAATGATTCTGAAAATGTTATTCTTATAAGTTAATAAAGAAATTATTACCTTAATCTTATGTAGCTGCTTCTGTGAAACCAAGACTGAAGAAAAATATTTGAGGAGGTGACAGCTTTTGTATTTTGTATGTTTCCTCGGTCAGAGCTCCTGCTGCTGCACAGCTCTGTATGTAAATGGTTTGCTTGAAAAATAGTGGTGTTGTTTTTCTTGGTATTTTATTTCACTTGGAATTAATCATGCCTCTGCTTTCAGATTTACCAAGATTAAAAGTACATCTAAATTAATGTCAACTTTAGATACCTATTATAATGTCAGTAGCTTGCAATCTATTATATTAATGTCAAATATATCAAGTAAAGTAGGAAGATGAGTCTAGGAACAGGGATTTTTGGTGATCTGACTTTTTTCTTCTTTTCTCTAACTTTCTGCATGACAATAAACAAGCTTCTGCAGGTCCACTTTCTCTGAAATGTGTAAGTGACAAATTCCCATTGAAATCAGTTAGTTATATATAGCTACGCATATTTAAAAGATAACACCCTCAGTTCCCTACCTGTAAGGTAGGTTATTCAGACAGGAGGTATCTTGAGATATCTTAAGATATCTCAGCCTATGTGTCCTTGCAGCAATGAAGGCCAACAGCCTCCTGGGCTGCGCAGGTAGGAGTGCTACGAGCTGGTCAAAGGATGTCACCCTTTGCCTCTAGTAAGCACTGCTGAGACACATTTGGCGTGCTGTCTCCATTTCTGCACCCTCCTTTATAACAGAGAAATTGAATTCCTGGAGCAATTCCAGCAAAGGGCCACAAAGATGATTAAGGAATGGGAGTCTCTGCTATATGAGCAAAGGCTGAGAGAGCTGGGACTGTTAAGTCAGAAGAGAATTCCCAGGGGGAATATTGTCAATGTCTATATATACCTGCTTGGATGGTATAAATATGAGCGAGACTCTTCTCAGTGGCAGCCAATGAAACGACAAGAGGCAATGGGCACCAATTAAGGTAAAGGAAATTTCATTTAAACATCAGAAAAACACTTTTACTGTGAGAGTGGTCAGACACTGGTACCGGTTGCCCAGAAATGCTGTGAACTCTTCATTCTTGGAGATATTCAAAACTCAGCTGGGCATAGTTCTGATCAGCCTGCTGTAGCTGACCCTGCCCTAAGCTGGGAGGTGGACTAGACAATCTCCAGAGTTGGCTTCCCACCTCAGCAATTGTATTTTGTGATCCTGTGGTGAAACTCTTCCTATGTTTGAGTTAGCTGAGGAGAAAGGGAAGTGAAGAACAAAATAATTCTATAAGAACATATGCCATAATCAGAATTAATTTAAAATATGAGATATGCACTTCTCTGAGGCTGCAGTCGAACTGTTCAACATGATTTGATACCTGGAAAAGGGGGCGAGACTGTAACAGTTCCTCATGATTCTTACTCATTGAAAAATCTGGGGATATCTTTTTGCTCATTCTCATTTCCTCTTGATCTCTCAGAATGCTATCATGCACCATTCTGAAGAGGTTATGCATATTGTATAAAACTTTCTGTCAAATTAATAAACTGGACTTAGAAACAAAATAGAAATAGTGGAAGAAGAAATTACATATGTATATATCTCTGAGAAAAGGCTGAGAATAACATGAAGGTGGTCTAGGGCTCTTTAGATTTTCCTAAAGTGTTAGATCACATCTGCATGATTACATCTGAATCTGCTAGACTTAGCAGATTAAAAATTATCTCCTTTGAAGTGAGAGAGGTTTCACCAAGCAGAGGGAGTATAATGTTTGATTTAACTTTAGAACAGATATTAGGCAGGACTGTATATCATTATCAGCTCCCTTTACCTATTATCTGGAGAAAAAAAAAAATCTTCTCTCAAAATACAAGATCTATTGGTAGAAAATTAGAAAATATGTATGCTCAGAGACAAAAAAAAATCAGTCAGCACAGCATTGCTTATGTTGTAGAGCAATTGTGTAGTTTCAGAAAGACTAAAAATATTTAGGAGTAGGAGGGGAAGCAGTACATATTCGTTGAGAGCAAAAGGAATGATGACACTTAAGTCTACTGAAATGATAAAATTATTGTTATGTAAGTATGAAGATGAGTTGTAATGTACTGAACTCTTAAAGCAGGTGAATACTATCTTTTTAAGGGATTTAAATAGATCTCAGGGAGTCTATATAGACCTGGAATTACAACTGTCATTTAAGGGAAGCTCAGTCACATTTCAAAAAGCAAATGTATTAGCATAAAGCGTGAAATGAAACAGCTGCAGGTATTGGACTTCAGCATCTTTGAGATTTTGAGACATGAATGTCAAAGGAAACAGGACATTAAAAAGAGTTTTACCAAACTGAACTGCTACAGATGATTGCTGTGTATCAGCTATGCCTTTTTATGACTAAAAAGAATAGCGGAATGTTTTCCAGGGATATAAGACATCATTTGGGTTGATTTTTTTATACCACCAAGATGATCAGGCAAAGAAAATTCATGTTTATAAGACCTGAATGGGCATGATACAATAACCATAGTTAATCTTATAGGAAGTAATGAGGTCAATCTGGTTGTAAGGACGTAGCAGGCAGTACAGGTTTGTGAACATGATTTGATAATAAAAACAAAGTATATACATTCAATAGAAAATGCTAATTGGCTAAGACAAAAAACTGTGCCAGGCACCATGCTAACAATTAGACAGCATTGCACAGTTTAATTTACTAACACAGATACAGGCAGAGGTTCCAGCATCTGTTCTGTCGATAACTAAAGATGTCCTGACTTTGAAGCATTCTGGTCTGTGCTACACATTCATAAGTACAGTTAACCCAGATATATGACTCCCGCTCTGCTCCATATCTCAAAAAAACCTGTTATCTCTTCCTTCTCGCTGGTATCATATAATCTCTTTTGTTTTCATTCCACAAAGCCCTCATTCTCAGGAGTCTAAAGTGTCTAGAGTGCTGTTGCTTGTTACGCAGTATGCTTGTTGGATCCCTTCCTCTGGACCCTTAGCAGATCACAGCTCTGTAAGAGCCTAAACTGCATAAGATAACATAGACATGCAGTACAGTCCTAGACAACTGGGCTTTGTGAACACCTGCTTTTTCTTCTTTGCTACCTTCTGCTCCCCATTCACTACAAAACAAAGCTAGAATGATTTTTTATTTTAAAAGATCTTATTTTTAGTATATCTTAGAGCTTCTGTCTCCTTTCCACACTGTACTCCACTGTATCAGGGAGCAGTAGAAAACTGGGTGATTCAAGTTCATCCAAGAAGAAACATCCACTCTTGGAAGATGGAGATGTTGTCAAGAACAGTATTCATAGCCACTTTAACAGCTTACTATTCTTTATCCTTTGGTTGTGCTTGTGCAAGATATTTTGACTGCTTCTTTCATCTTCATACAAGGATTTTTCTAACTTCAATACTTTGACCTAGTGAGGGATGCCCTTTAGAGAGGTCATTAAACATTTTTGTATGGCAGGTTTGGTTTTATTGATTTACAGGCTTTTCAGATTAAAAAAAAAAAAAGACAAATCAAAAACAATCTCCCTAGGCCCAACCCCAAAAATACTAATTCTTAATTCTTTAGCATTGAAGATTTCAGTTTTAGCAGTTAAAGAAGTCTGAAAGGCTATTTTTGGAAAGGGGGGAGGTGGAGGGAATTTTCTTTACTTTTTAAGTAAAAAAAAAAATTCTGCTTTTTTTCCTCTGGAGAAAAGCTTTGCCTGCTCAAAGCAATTCATATGTTCTGTTCGGTTAGAATTTATAATACTCCCACACTCTTGACTGGAGCAAGATATAAACCTGGAGTTAGCAGTGTGCCTTGCGTCACACCCATGAAAATCTTGCCAAGCTAGACTGAATTATCAATATAGGCATACTGCAGCTTAACTTTGTATGGTAACCTGGACCAAGAATGCTTAAAGATGGCCACCAGCAGTCTCACAGAGCTTGCTACACTGAACTAAAGCACAGAACTAAAGCTGCATGAACCCTCCTTCCTCCAGAAAATAGAACGAATCGCAGTTTCTGAACTGCACTGTCCCTTTAGTAAGTGATATATAAAAATGGTCTAAAGGAGAAGCTAGACAGGGAGACAGTAGTGTTTAATGCAGTTACCATATTCCTAAGAGTTACTACAGTCAGTAGTTACTTCAGTCACTCCAGCCAGAATTTCTTCACTTCTTAACGCTTACATTTTTAATGTGCTCTGTATTTCTAATTTAGTAACAGAAAAGCAAGAAAAGTTCCAAATTTTTATTTTAAAAAAAAACCCCAAAACCCTCTGCTTTCCTTAATCACCCACCATTTATGCCAAAATAAAGTCCCAAGTGAATTTTTTTATGGTGATATCATAAATGATATGCCAGGAAAGATTTGTCATGGACAAACTCACAGGGGCTCAAAACCATAAAAAAGAACTTAGGAATTCCAATTATGACAGGGTCATTCTCTTAATGAAAGGGTAGAGTATCCGTGTTGAAGAAGAGAAAAAAATGAAATGTCAATTTCTTAATGTTCGTATGTCATAATTAAGAATAACAGGAGCAGCAGATTTAACACTGATGGGATTTACTATTAATGGACTTCATCCATTCGAACTCAAAGTGCTAAGAATTCTGCTAGCATCACTTATGGTCCAGATTTTCACAGGTATTTATGAGATCTCCATGTGAGATTTTGGGATGCTTCTAATCTGTAACTTTTGGTGCTTCAATTATTTATGCAAATCCAGTCTCTTACTTTGGCTTTTCTTACAAAATCATCATATAGGCCTCAAATATCACCTCTAAATAAACGCTTAGGCAAAGCAAGCTCTAGCCATGATGTTTGAGCTCACAGCAGTGATAGTTTAGCTGAGCCATTGGTATAGTGAGCAAAAGGTACAGCCTAGCAGAGCTTTTAATTCTACAATGAGAATTTTATATCTTTGTTGCACTCCTACCTCCTAGGAGTGAATAGCCTTCTAGATTTTTTAACTGAAAGCGGATTCTTTTTCCTTTGTTCGCTTCTTAGTTAGTCTGTTTCTTCTAGATTTTGTTTATATTAATAAATTGTACCTGACTCCTTTTTGCCCTACTTAGGCATAGTTGGTAATGTTCCTTTGTTTTTAATGTTAGACATAGATTTTTCTTTTCTCATCTTATTACTTATCATTCATATTTAATGCTGCACATAGAATTATCTTTTAGAGTCTTTTTACCTTTTGATTTCTTATATTTAATGACACACCCAATTGTTTGATATCCTTTTTTTCCCTAGGAACCTGTCACTGCTCTCTGTTTAGCTGCTTTGAACTAGCTTTCATCTTTTAGTATTTATATCATCTAAGTCATCATGTATCATACCGCATTGTTCCTCATTATTTACTCCTTCTGACTATAATACCATTCTCTTCAAACTAGTGCTACTTTTTCCTTTGTTTCCTGCTCTTTGTTTTTAATTTTTCCAAGTCAGATTTACGCTTATTACATGACTCCCACACCTTAGGTACTGTCACTAACCTCAGATGTGAGACTTTATCAAAAGGGCTTTCAGAAGCTTGTCTGAAGTGTCTTACCTACAGTAGCTCATTTGTTGTCTGCAGCTAAGGAAAGTTATTGAATGACAGAAGGCTCCTCTCCCTGGAAGCTAAGTGCCCAACCCTCTGAGTCCTTTGTTTGAATGTAGGTCTCCAACATGGCAGTGTACAATAGAAACACTTGACAAAAGGATTGATTTTACATCCAGCACTGGAAGAATGCATATAATTTCCATGTATTACATGGTGTATATACTACATAATTTGAAACAATTTTTTCTAGCTACATTCAATAGCTTGTTTGAAGCCTCTGCTATCTATACTGAATGTGATTTCTATTACAAAAAATAGCATTAACTTCAGAGTTAAACTCTTAACACTGGTAATCATTGCTACAGAATTTTACCAGACATTATGAATTGTTTGCCTGCCATCCAAAATCCAAATCTGAAGTGCAATGAAGCCTGTGGAGGAAGCCTTGCTGGAAATGGATAAGTTTATCCTGTAGATGCTTCAGTACAGAACTTTGCTTAATCTGCATTTACATTTAAAAATACTTTAAATCCCGGTGATTCATAAGGAAAAGACTCAGTACATAAGGAAACAATGTAATCCCTTCAAAAAAGTCAGTGGTATATTTTGATCATGAATACCTCGGGTAACACTGTTCAACCCATTTCAAGAAAAGTATTTCATCATCAATAAATGATGAAAGTGGAGTACAGGAAAATCTCTTGTATGAGTAGGATGGGGAAAAACCTGGAAGGTCTATGTTAGGAAGGAGGTAAGTAATAGCTGATATGGTAAAAGCATAAACAAAAACCCAAGCAGTAGAAAACAAATGATCAGGATCACCTGCTCTCCATGCCCTATCTTTCAGAAATTGGAGGCACTCATTTAAATTAGAAGGCAGTAAATTCAAACTGGACTTTTAAACTCACTATCACCACATCTCAGTGGCCAGAAAAATGTTGGAAAAATCTCATACTTTAGTACTTAAGGCTGTATTGAACAGAGACCAAGTCAGGGCTTTTGGGAAACAATGGTCAGAAGGCATTTATTCCACCTCTGTCTTCAGCACCTTTCTCTAATGCATCTGTTGTTGTCTGTTACCTGAGAACATGTATATCACTGATAACTTGAATGACACCTTCTGCTGGTGCTCACTGCAAATTGTGTTAATAGGAAATAAATTAAATCCATTAGAACTACTGTCTTCACAGCTGACTTTAATTCAAAGAAGCTTTGAATCAAGACATAATCAAACTTTTAGCCCTGAGGCTTCACAATCATGTTAGACTGATGAAAGGGGGAAGTTTTGTGTTATGTTTAATCTAATCCAATTGAGGGCTGCTACTAACACAAGGGGTTTTGCTCTCCTTCCTATCATCCCTCCTCATATGATCCTGCCCTTCTTAACTCTTTTTGTCTGTTTGGCTCACCTTTCTTATCTAGCTCATTCTGCAGCTACTTACATCTGGTACTAAGCAGGCACTGGGAAAAATATGAGTAGAAGATCATGGTGGCCCACTCTTGAACTGGATTGTGCTTAATGAAAGATGTGCCCTTAGGTCAATTTTTCTTCTCCTACCTGTACATGTTCACCTTCTAGTTTTTGGCAGCTAGAGTGGTCATATAGCCCAGCACCTTTTTCTTTTTTTAATATATATGATTCATACCATAGCTCAAAGTAAAGCTAATGCAAGTGAATAACAAGGAAGCCCTGGAGACGAGGTGAAGGTAATTATGGACAGAATTGCCCTTTCTAATAGCTACCTGATTTAGGTTGATTTAAGATGGCTGTAGAGCTATCAAAAAAATGTCAACTTCAGGTTCCTCTAATGAGTATATTTCACATAACCTTTCAAAACAAAGTCAAATAGGTCCTATAGAAAACATAGTCTTATATTGAAAAAATATTTCTGTCCTAGAGAGTTCAATACTAGCTCTGTTTCTGATCTGAGAGTCTTAGATGACTTGAGGCTATATCCAGGATAAACAACATAGTGACTTGTACCCAGAAAAAAAAATGTAATAGCTGCAGGGCAGACAGCAAGCATTAAATATGCCCCTCACAATGGCTCGGCTGACTCCAAAGATGAATAACTCCAGTTAGCACTACATTAAGTTGCTCTTGCAAGATGTTTGTCTAACATAGTAAGATAGCATGTTTGTGTAGTGTTTGGGCTGCGTGGATGTGGGTCCCTGCTTTCAGCCCAACCTTGGAGAAGAATGCTCCAACCATATATGGCAATAAGACAGGGAGAGTGAGATGGAGAGAAAAAGCCTATACGCCATTCTGAGGTCTAAATATGTCTTGCAGAACTCTGTGACAGTGAGATGTATTGACAGAGGTCAGTTAAATTTACTCAGTAGAAAACGCATCACCAACAGAGTTATGCAAACTGTGTCTTTGCTCATCAGTATCATTTCTGTCCTATAGGTACTGAATAGAAGTCCGTTTTCTGAAAATCCACCCCTGCCTTGCTAGAGTGAAATGGCTCTTCTTTTTGTACACTTTCAGCCAAGACACCAAAATTACTTTGAATATTGATGACAGCACAAACTTAAATGTTGCTGCATTGCTCTTTTACCGTTAAAAAACCAAACCAAAAAAACCAAAACAAAGAGACCTCAACAAAATAGGAGAGAGGGCGGAAAATGCAAAAGAATTTGTTAATGGCGCTTTTGGATAGGAAGAATAAAACATGAGTCTTTGTCATTCTCTAAATTTAAAAGAGTAAATCTGCCAACAGATCATCCCAGCCAACTCCATAAAGAAATTACCAAAGCCAAAAGTGGTTTTAACAACATTTACTGATGAACGAATTAATGCATTTTTATGAAATTTGCCTTTACCCAATGTTATTGGAAATTTCCCAGGTTGTGTTGAAACTGAATGGTCTACTAAATAAACATGTCTGTAAAGTCTAGAAGAGTATGAAATTGCTCGAATAGGACCTTGTTGGGCAAGGCAGGGTAGCATTTGAACATGAATTGGTGTGAGTGTTAATTTCAAGACTTTTTTTTCTCCTTTAACGGCCTCATTACCACTTGTTTAAAGGTGTTTAAAATCTACACTTCTGAAGAGCTACAGCTATCAGTAATGGAGTTAGGCTTTTATCAGTTGTTGGGTATACTTCTCGACTAGTTAGGTGTAGCCAAGACTACCTGAAGTTGATATAAGCCTCAACACAGATTCTTTAGAGTTCATTTCCACTGGAGTTGCTCAATGACTACCTGGAAACAGATCCAGGAGTTCATTATTTTCTTCTCAGCTACCTACTAGTATACAGCCCGAGCTCATGGAAAATTTTCTAAATAGGAACTTTTGTTCCTACTTACCAGTTTGCTGAAGGGTTGGATAAGATCTGTCTTAGCAATATCCATCCACATTACGTTAATAAAACCATGGCCATATTAATAGTTGTCTCATCATTCTCCCTCTGTTTTCTGTGTGCGTGTGCGTGTGTGTGTGTGTGTGTTATTACATGTGCCTGTAAAAATACACACAAACCTTTACATTCATGTGGTACATCTACTTATAGCCACATAATAGGTATATATTTAAATTATTTACTTTGATGATGCAGACATAACAGATATATATAAACATAAACCAGATTTATAATTGTAAATCACCAATGTACTTAACTCAGTAAGTTTTCACGAATTAAAGTTTACTAAAACCACCTTTTAATAGAGTTTTTAATCAAGAGGTTCTTTCCCAGCTACTAGACAGATAAGTTGCTTAATAATTTATTGGACCCATAAAAAACAAGTTCAAATCCCACACTGTGGTAAAGTTTCATTAATTTGTTTCTGCTTATATTGAGCTCCAGTACCTGAAGTTCTTGTAACATAATGGCATACTGACAAGGAAGGGACGGTGCAGGAAGAAAAGGAAATTACATGATTATTTTTAGGAAGTTTCATCATTCCCACTGGAGCTGAAGCACATTATAATTGTACTCAAATGCACATAACAATGTAATTCATTTTTCAGAGCATTAATAACCTGAAAGTATCAATAAGCCTTATAGTAACAGGTTAAAATTCATTGCACTTCTTATCATCAAACGAAAATACCATCAACTTTCAGCAGATATACTATTTATTTCTTTGGTGCTTCATGCCTGTTACACTGTTCATATTGTGTTACATACAGTAACTTAACACAATATGACTCTTCAAACTGTATATGGTTCACATTTGAAATACTGACTGGGGGAATAATATGGGGTGACATGGATGAAATGAAGGATTTTGATTCTGTTTGGTTTTGAACTCCTTTAAATTTTTGGCTGTAAGACAAATCCTAAAGATAAAACTGTATTTGCTCATCATCACTGGCTTGAAAGTTTAAAGGAAATTTGTGCGTGCATAAACTATTCATTTAATGTTAAGGAAAGGATTAATTGCACTTTGCATTTCTCAATTCAGCTGAAAAGTTGTGCTATTAATGATGCTGACAGGCAGGGGCCAGGAACTTGAGTCTATAAAGCATTTTCAAACTGTAGGCATTCTCACCCTCGAGGGTTTCTTTAGGAATCTTTTATAAGAGCTGATAAAGCACCAGATGTCTGAGGTGTTCAAATACCATACTGAGAAGAGCCATACAGTGCCCTGATAGACATTTTGAATTGTAAAGCTTTGTATCAATATCTCTTACTGCTACTTACAACCATCTTAATTCCACATTTTATTGCACTGTTCCGAAGTAGCAGAATCTAACTTTGATATTTGCATGTTCACAGACATGATCAAATTGTTTTCTTGTAGGATCAAACTGACAAACAGAAGGGAAGAAAAACACAGAAATAAAATAAAACAACTTTGAAAGCTATAAATGAACTTAAGTATACCATCTGTAAATGATTCTTGCTTTATTAAGTTACCTCAGTTATTAACTACATTATAACAAATTTGAATCCACGTTACATTGGTTTTGTTTTATTTATATGTACTTTTTCCTGTATATAGTTATTGAATAAAGTTGTTTATAAAACCCTATCACCTGTAAATTTTTTTGGGGAAGCAGAAGATGATCAACATACATAGTGATTCCCTTTGGCTGGGTCTCAGAACATGAGTGAAATTTCCTTAGTGTCTAAATATTAAACAATGAATTTTTTTTCTCTCTTCTTGTTTAGAATCCCGTAAATTGATGTTTAATGTATACTCTCTGACAGTGGACTTCTACACTATCTGTTCCATAGTCTATAATCGTGCTTTAAGCAGATGGACTGTCGCTGGCAGGAGTTTTGAGTATGACAATTTCTTTTCAAAATTTATTTAATACTTCTTTTTTTTTAGAAGGGAAGTAAAACTATTAGTGGATAGTAAATCCAGAAGAATTTATAAAACATGCAATCATGGCTAAGAATGCATCTTTTAAAAGTTATATACATGAAGCAATAAACATGGCCAAATTTTATACATAGACTTGTTAAGATAGTATCAGATTCTGAACTACTAAATGTCATCTTTGAAAATTCAGGGTGAGACTAGGTCATCTATAGAATTAGTTTTTACAAGTCTCTTAAGTACTAGGTATGAGATCAGAGAAATACTTCAATAAATCCTTTAGCACCTTGAGGAAAATTGCAGGCAGCAGAAGTTCATAAGCAAGAAATAATATTAAATTAACCTGCTATCAAAGGAAATTCAACAATTTGCTACAGAAGGTAGGGTTAACGCAGTGAGCATAATAGGCACTGCTTAATTCCTCTGACTTCAGTAAAATTCTAACCTATTAAATTAAGGGTGAATTTGAAATACTTTTCAAGAAATCATGAGAAATATGGTACGTATAGCAATGAGTAGAATGAGAGCTTGAAATAAAAAGCATTAAGAATAGTAATTAATGGAATTATCTTTGGTTAGGACTGATGTCTGATTAGTTGTTTTTAATTTGGACAGCAGTGTTACTAATGATCCAAAAAAGCCAATACTGTTGAAATCTTATTTAACATCTTCAAGAACACTCCAGAAGATAACAAAAGTAGAGCTGAGTAAGTTACGTAAGGTGGAGTATCTTTCCTTTTGAGGAACATAACTTTAAATATCATCATCCAAATATCATACACATTTTTAATTTGTTTCAGTCACACTGCAGGAAACAGATCTGCTCTCTGTTATACCAGATTTGAGCAGGGAAAGATGTGAAACAGCATTTTCACTCCAGTAGTTTCTGACTAAATTTCTTGTCTGACCAAAAAGAAGGAAAGATTTACAATATGGTCATTGATTGAAGAACTTCAAGTACTGAGTTTTTCAAAAAAGATTAAAAGCGTTAAATATACATCATCTTGACCAAATAGAAGTTAGAAGGGATTATAATTACAGGCCTATGAATATTTGAGGGAGTGATACTAAGCGGGGTCATAGAAAAAGGAGAGGGAAAAGTCTTATTGAAAATTACTGATCAAATCAATAAATTAATAAGGACTTTCCTCATATAAGTTTGTCAAACTAAAGCCAAGTGTAGAGAAAATATCGTAAATGTAATATGGCGACATATTCTGTGCTGGCAGAGAGTTAGACTAATGACACAGTATATCTTTCCCAATTTTAGATTTTACGATTCTGTGATCCTTTATAACATAAGAGAGATTGGGCTAAATATCCTTCTGAGACTACTTGAAAGATTGAAGTGGGGGTACTGGAAATTCCTCAGAGAGTCTGAAAAACTTACTGCTATTGGTATAACTTCTTACAGTGAAAAGGCTAAACAGTGATTAGTAATGATTCTGGCTCATAAAGTTTATTTCAGATATACACTTACATATGCATATTATTATCCCCATATATTTCACTTCTTGTGTCTATAATCTCTATAATCAGAAAGACACTGGAAGCTGGGAGGCATTTTAACTTCTGTAATTGCGAAATTCCAAATAATTTTTGGATATTTGGATTCTATGCCTCTATTTCAGTTACAAAAGCTTGGGATTATGGCAGCTGAATGCTAACCTCTTTCCTCTTCTGGTTTATTTTTCTGAATAGGAGAATTCAAGATGCTGACCTTATGTCTGTATGTATCCATTCATCATTTTACCAGATGTCTTATGAAGAGCAGGTTCTACATGTTATCTTGCAGGTATTATCAGAGAACGGGTATCATAGATGAGCTAAAAGCCTAAACCTAACCTAACCTAAATAGTAACAGTATCACAAGGCCAGTCAACAAGAATGTCAAAAAATAGTATGTGTTCTTAGCTTCATTACTTCCATTACTTTCAGATACCTCTATATTATTCTACATATACCTACCTACTAACAAAAAGGGTCAGAATTTTTCATCTATAAAGAAATAAATTGCTTCAGGAATCCACTCAAAGAATGTGTGCATCTACTTCTAGTGGTCCAAAATAATAAATGAATAAACAGGTGTGGCATTTCAATGGAAAGTAGTGTGTTTGAAATTAAAGAAGTCAAGTCAGCAGACCATTAGCTAGGATGCTAAATCTGTGCAAATATTCAGTTCTATATTGAGGAAGAATTCACAGAACATCATCCCAACTTAGTGCTTCATTACAGGCAGGAAGTAATATCACTGTCCACTGGTGCTAAGCTTTCAAAGTAACAAAGTGCCACATCAGAAGAAAACTGATGGGAATAAGAGCACTCCACTGATCAGAAGACTAATGTAAGTAAGTTTCAATGTCTCTAGCTCATCAGTGATGCACTTACTAGCTGTGGCCAGAGAGACTGATGCTAGCATAATAAACTGATCTTCAGCCATGAGCTTGTGTGTATGTTGGTGTTTGTCTGCTGGCTAATCTGTCCTCAGCAGAGGTCATCAGCAGTTCTGCCAGGGTCACCAACTACTCAGATTCATTTTCATGACTGGTAGCAGTCACATTGTTAACACAGCTCAGCCAACACCCAGACAAGGTCAATTCATACAATTGTTTGCATGGCTTTAATGGCCTTTTGTCACCTAGCAAAATGCCAGTGTCACAGCAACAATTCACACTGCTCCCTGGACTGATTTTTAGTGGTACTCATTGCACATACCCCTTCACTCTCTAAAAGTTAGGAATTTGGTTCAAATTAGCCTATCTAGGCTTACTCTTGAATAATCAGAGAAAGAGTTGCTTCTCAGAAATAATTTGTCAACAATAGTGGAAGAGTTGATGAAAAAATGCATTACCCCTTGGGAGATGCTTCTCTCTTTCTGTTGACTAAAAAGCAAGAAAGTATAGATAATTTAGAGCTGAGGCAACTCATCCAAACTTTTAGAGGCCTCTGTTACTTGAGATATGACTGTAAGGTCAAGAGCAACAGCATCAGTATAAAACTGAACTAATAATAAAATTTGTAGGCTCTGATGACTCCTGGATTAGCAAGTACCTGTCTGCAGTTCTCATCATTGGAAATTTGTCAGGTCTTATGGAATAATGTGGCTATTCACCTTTTACAGATTAAGTATCCCATCATTTCTGGTACAATGATATTCATCAGGCATTCGTTGCAGTTTGCACAGGAATCACTATGAAGTTGTACAATAAACTGCTTTTTAGGCAAGTTCTGTGCTGTAAGAGTGACACCCTTTGGCTTTATTTTTCTGTCCCAAACTAAATCTGTCTACCTATTTAAGCACTTTTATACTGCTAACACATGTGAATAGAATATGTTAACTAGAGCTAGTAAAAGAGTGATGGACAGACCTATGTGAGAATATTTTAATCATGTTTCCTTTTACTTGACTCTATAAATGAGTCAAGAGTCATTGGGTCAAGTTCATAATTGTTATTAAACCAAACATTTGATTTTTCCTTTATGTGTGCGAACACAGGGGTTCACCTGCTGCACAATGCTGTGATAAAATCTTTGTACATTTGTTAAAGGCCTGGAGTCTGTACAAGTAACAGCATGAGGAAAAAAAAATACATTTACACTGTTGCTTAAGGTATGTCTGACTAACTGGTAAAGGAAGAAAGAAGGATGCTCATGTTCCCTTAGTACAGTGCCATTCTGTCAGTTTTCATGACCAAGGTGACATGATTCATGTGATTAAAGGGAATTTCTATTAACAAATCCTCTTCCTTCTATAAATATAAAATAAAAGAGTTAATGAAGAAGTAAGAATAATTACCAGAACTCAGGAAAACAAAGCTTCATCTGATAGCATGATATATAAATCTTAGGAGCAGACCATAGCCCAGTATAGACACTGAAATAAAAAATTAAAGTTACAGCCCCACTTCTTAGGAAAGCACAGGTCATTCTTCTCCAAAATAAACCTGGTAGTGTGCTCCAAAAGAAGAGATATCTGCATTTTCCATATAACTATAGAATCAGAAGAATTTGCTGCATCCAACTACACCACCATTTTTCTGTCTATTTAAACCTTAGACTATAGGGAAGACCCCAATGTGGCCTTCTATGATCAGGGTATAAATACAACAAAATTGTCCTTTAATCATTTTAAACGTGAAGTGTGAAAGAGCCTAATGTGTAACATGGAGAAAGACTAATACAGAATTTCCATGGCTACAGGAAAAGACCAGGCTCAGAGCAAACCATAAACTCTGCAGAGGAATACAGAGTCATATGCTGCAAAATGCCAAATACCATATTAAGCATGTACAGTATAATGAGAGGAATTAGGTCAGGAGAAAGGGGGCAGGTAATTAATTTTTTTATCTCAGTGCAGAATTGGTGAGACCGTATTTGAGTGCTTTACACAGTTTTGGGCTCCATAATACAAAACAGATTTTGCTGAATTGGAAAGAATCCAAAAAAGAGGATAACAAAAATGATTAAAAAAGTTTATTAAGAAAAGAGAATTTCCAAAGCCTGGGGAAAGTAGGGCTAAGGCACAACATGAAAGCTAAATCTAAATACCTACAGGGGATTAACAAAAAAAGTGACTGGGGGTGGAGTAGGGAGAGAAAATGTATTTCAGCAATCAGTTCAGGTACAAGAAAAGTAATTACCTCAAATTAACTTTGCAAAAAGGAATAAAAAAAAGGGTGCCTCTGTGCCTCTTGTAGTCAGTCTCACACAAGTTAGTTCACTGACTTTCTGAGTAGGGAAACCTGAGGTGTATATAGTATAAAAAGATGGGTTAAAACCCCAGTTATTTGTCAATGGTGAGGAAGTATTTGTCAGGGTAAATAAGGGCACAGTTTTCTTCTGTTTCTGGAACTCTTACTGAGGGCTAAAAAACCATGTTGTTTTTTCTTTCATTCTGGTTTGTGGTTTTTTTTTTTTCCTTATAAAAGCACCCAACTGTAAACACTGAAATGTTGATAAAACCTTTGCTGAAAACCAAGATTTTCAAATATATGCTCAATATCTGAACAAATAAATAAATATGAATAAATGTGTATGGAACTATATAACTAAGTTGTTCACATATATTTGACCAGGAAGGCAAAGGGTTGATTCTAACTTGTATTAATCCCAAGGGTTTTAAAAGTTTCTGAATAGAATTTCAGTATCACATTAGCTAATATCTAACTACTGAGTCTTCTTTTCCACTATTTTTTTAAAAATAGAAAGCTAAATTCTGGTAGAAACCTAATCAGGTCTGCACAGTTAGGCATACTTCCTAAGTTATCATATGTCATGGATATTATACACATGTGGGCAAAGACCTGTTAGGGAAAGAAAAATAGAAAACAGTGATAGGATTCAATTTTTACCTAGGTCCTGAATACATACTGCAAAATTGTGAGAAGAAAAAATATTCTTTTGTTTGTTTGTTTTGGTTTATGGTTTGTGTGGGGGTTTTTTGTTTGTTTGTTTTCCATACACTTAAATTATAATTACATTCTTTGCAGTGGAAATGTATGAGACTGCTCAACAAATGTCAAAGCAAGCTGAGTCTTCATGAAGCGCTAAGAATCCCTGAAATGCCCTACTCTCTGTTAATGAGTCTAAAGCTAGAAAACCATCTTATTATCTGCACTTGAGAGCATACACGTTAACAAAATACCCCAAAAAAGAATTTTTTCATATACTAATAAGACAGCAGATTTTTTTTAAAATCAGAACCATGGGATCTTTGATTTGGGGTTTTTGTCTGTTTGCTTGTTTTCCACTTTGCATTTATTTTAAAGTGAATTTTTGATTTTTTTCTGTTTATCAGTGGAGAGCTGTGATGAATCATCTCTTTGTGGTTGAACACCTGAAATCACAATAAATACCTTTTAATTTCTTGGAAAAACATACAAATTGAAGCACAAGAATGCTTAACAAAAAACCATTGGTCCATATGTAACCAGAAAGTGCAAATTACTCTCTCATGAGTAAGAATAATTTAGAAACTGTCTCCTGAGCAATGAAAGAATTTTAGCTATGTGATTTCTCTGGACTGTAATGGGAACTGTGTGGCTTAATTCCCAGACACTACTTCAAAATTTTGAGGGCTAATTATCAATTTCAGTTTTCTGTTTTACGTGTTTAATTATATACAGCAGCTATATGAATACATTGCAGATCTGACACATGGTGAGAGCAACACACTTCTAGTTGCTGGAAATATGCTGTTGGCACAAAGCAGATAACATTTATAAAAATAAAATGAAATATACATTCCAGTTTTAAATTTAGCCATGTTTATTAAGGATGAAAGAATTTATGTGAAATTCTATGAAAAGGATGAAAGAACTCCCTGCTCTGGAGTGTACATTTAAATTTCATATCACGTCACCTCCAGCTAATTGTTAAACTGGGTCAGATAATTCTGATCCATTATGTTAACTCTTCATTGAGAATTTGGTACCTTCCTGAGTCACATACCTAACCGCAGCTCAGGAATGAAGGTACTAATTAATTTGAGTAGTTCCAATTAAGTGACAATCATATTGCAGTAAGACTATTTGTGGTTAATATGCACTTTGCCTGGACATTGTTGTATTTTCCTTTCTTTTCTTAATGAAAAGTAAAAAATGAAATATCGTGTCTTTCTAAAAATCTATTTCTGAGGAAGAACAATCAATTGTAATTTCTTACGTTTCCTAGCACTTACAGAAAATTGTCTATGTGAAATTACTCCAATGGCTTTAAGCCAACAAACACATCTGGATAAACCTTTTTTGTGGTAGAATAAGACTGCCCCAGCACAGATACAAATCTCTGTTCACCTAGAAAAGCCCACAGAATTGCATGCTCCGTGCTGCAATTGTTCTGTTACTTTCATTTATCATTTCAAGCTGTGTTATTTTGATGGCTTTTCAGTTGCAGGACTACCAGTGCTGATGCAGAGATAATGAAATACTGAAAGCATCAAACAACAGGGATGTCTGTAACTGATAATGGGCATCCTTCCTCAGTTTATTAACTCCAGCTGTGCTGTTTGACAGTTTTTGTGAAGAAGTACAGCACAATGTGAGAATACTGAACAGAGAATGAAGAAGCTAGTGTCAAGAAGTAAACTGCATCACACACAATCCCTACAACTAGATTTGCAGAATGTGGAAATCATCATCATCTTTTCGAAATGACAGCCTCCACCTTCGGCAGGACATAAAGTGACCAATATAGAGACCTTCAGTGCAAGTCTCAGAGTACAGAACTTCTATCACAGTGCAGCTTTTTTCTGATTTGAACTGTGTTGCCAGCACCTTGCATGTAGTTAGTAAAGAAGATACACGAAAGTATTGAATCTTTGTGAATAATAAGACTAGGTGGGACTTAAGATTAAACACATAAATGATAGCACTGCTTCTGAGGAACTGAAGAAAATACTTGGGATTCCTTGTTATTATTAAAACTTTGTCCAGAATAACATGTGGAGGTTATTGTATAGAGCACTGACCAGGACTGTTGAGGAGGAAATAGGCTCAACCTAATGTCAAAGATCTTGTTTCTTATTGGTGCTTTTCCTTGTTTTTTCAGGGTTTTTAGGCATCTGAAGGTGAATATGCCAGGAAGCCTTAGAAAACCTGTGAAAGCTTTTTAATACCGTACACTATGGAGGAGTATTGCACAGCGTGTTCTCAAAAGTATGTTAACTTAGACATGCTCCAAAGGCCTGCTCTGTGTGAGCTGTTGTGAATAGGCTCCACAAGTACCTACAGGTGTGGATGGAGAAGTACTTGTCAGAAAATAGCAGGCCAAAGAGAGCAAAAGTATTTGCTGAGAGGTACTGCTTGAACATCTCACCAGAACTGATAAGATCTGGAGCCTAGTAGCTCTGACGAATCTGCAAGAACTGCTAAACTCAGGACACTGATTGTCTGTCCAAGGCCATCAGCACACACTAGCACCAACAACAGGTTGTATAACTCAGACCACATCCAATCCTACAGGATCATATATACATCTAAAACAGAGAACCATTGATGGACTTTATCGCCACCTACCAAGGAATCATTGGCAAGCCAGTATGACCCTCCCCTTCTTGGTAAAGAGCTGAGTTTGGCCTTCCAGCTGTTACTGCAGCTGCATACCTATGAGTTTCTGTGAGGAAATATTTGAATGAACCATGTCAATACATATCTGCTGTTAATAATAAAAGCTTAATTACTAAAAAAGTGTTCTAATAAATTTTTCATGATCTGTGTCTCTCCTGAGTAAGTCTCTTACCACAAAGATTTACAGCATTCAAGCCCTGTAGTAAGCAGCCAGTGCAGGTAGATGAGACCTCTCACCATTTCCAGTGGGTGCAGCTAAAGCACAGGACACCCTTCAAGAAGTGTTCTCCTTTCCCAGGGCTGGTATTTATACCTAGTGCAAAGTCTCCAACCAACCGATAAAAATGTCCTGTTGTTAACAAAGGGTGCTATGTACCTGCTGTCTTCACGGGAAATTGGTGGTGGTGGTGGTAAGGGCACGGGGAAAGAAGAAAGGAAAACTACTTTGAGAGATGAAGAAACGAATGTTGTTTTTTTTTTAATTGATCATTTATATAAGCTGTTACAACATCAGATGGGGTAAGATTACAGTATTGCTGCTGTTACCTACCTCTTTTACCTGAAGGTGTTTTGATGTTAAGGTCAATGTAATTGGTAGGCTGGGATCTGGATTTGTCACAGCACAAGGCTGCTTTCACTCATACCCTGGGGTTTTCTGTCACCAGCTCTCCCTACCAGCAATTTTGTGGACTGACATTTCATTTTCAAGTCAGAGTCTTGAATATTTTTGTTATTACTGCAGCTTGTCAAAAAGCAGGGAGGTATCCAGCAGCCTGGTCATAAACCTGAGGAAAGGGTACAGGAGAAGGTTACAAGAGAGGAAACCATGTTCAAAAAGGCATTGGCAAACCTGTTTGCAAGGGTAAAAATAGCACAGATTAGTAAAACATGCAATTTGGCTATGCCATAGCTGAAACCAAGGTTCAAAATAGGATCTGTTGTCTGCTTTTAGATGGCTTCCCATTATAGGCTAATGAATGCCTCCATAAAATGGTATGTGTGTGTATGTGTATATAAAATACCAGCATGTCTATATAACTAATGATAAGAAAAGTATGTGGTGGGGTGTGGGGGTATTGGATATAGATAGAGAGGGTGGCAGAAGCATTACTGTATGCTTTTATCACTTTGGAAAGGAGAAAGAGTGAGTGTGGCAGTGTGCCAACTGTAAGACCACAGGACACAGCGGCTCTGCCTACTCTTGGATGGTGACTGCTGCTAAATTGTATGCACTAGCTGCCAGGATCATTCTAGCTCAACCTGCAGACTATGTTTTCTTGGCAATGTCATACAGGGCCAGTATGTTAGCAAGTCATGTCTTTTATTCTTCTGGAAAGCGCATAATCTGCTGTTGAAGAAGGAAAAAAAAAAGGTAATAAATTTTTTTCCTGACATTAAACACGATCACAAATTAGAGTTGATTAACCTTTTACATCTTTCTTAATTGGATGGAAGGCTTGAGGGAGCCATGAGTCAAAGTGCTGGTGAGCTGGATGTATGCCTACTACCTAATGGCTGTTCTACTTTGTTAAAAGGGTGCTACTGGCTAATCTCAGTACTCCTTTCCAATTCTGGGACTGACACTTGGGAAAGGTATTATTAGAAAACAGTCTACTTGTTTGTGGCAGGGAGTAAACTGTCTATAAGTGCCCCAACAAGTACTTTAACTATGTGACAAGGAGAATCATAAATGTGGTCACAATCTTTCTCTTGTGTTCCTTCCTGATAGATTGCCTTTATGACAAATGCTATATTTCAGTGAAAGTAAGTCTAGCAAAAGACTGGGTTTCAGTCTAAGTCTCAGCTGACCCTAATATGAAAAATGGGTGCAAAACAAATGCTTGGAAAATTACCCAGCACCAAAATGTAATGTTGGATATAATTTAGTTCAAGACTGGCATGTGTATAAACCCACCAGTTACAGCACAACAGGCTTGTATCACAAAAGCCCAGTATTTAAAATCTGAGAATTTTTCTCTTTCTCATCATGGTTTGAGAAGCTTCAATTTTCTGGCTGTTTTGCTTTGGTCTTTGTAGTGTCAGAAAACATGTTTTCATTTTCACTGGTGTCACTGACACCTCAACATGTCTGGAGCCACAAGGCAGAAATAGTAGTACAGTCCCTGATGCATGGCTCCGGAGACATACTTCTGAGCTGCCCTGGAAGGGATACTTTATGCCATGCATCTGTCTGATGCAGCAGGTAGCCCTGGGCATTTCTCCCAAGGCTGGCAGCACAGAGTTGAATTCAACCTACAATTTTTGAAAGACAGACACGCAGAGGTAACAGAGATGCTCCAGTCTGGACTGGACCTCAGTCAAATGGTCAATTAGTCACCTTGGTGGTTAAAAAACTGCTTAGTGGATTCCACTCTAGATTCCAGGGGAAAAAATAAAAAAAAAAGTCAGTGGTGGGATTTTCAGAATCACTTAAAGTTGACCTAACATGGTTCTGATACGAATGGTTTTGATCTTACCCTCAACCTAACGTCTGCTTTTCTTGTGCTCTATTATCCCCTTTCTTAGTCATTTCTATGGGCTCTTTCCTCACATGTATATGCACGGGACATTTTGGCTAGACGGTTTTAGTTTTCTCCCATGTTTTACCTGACATCAGTTTAATCTTTTTGATCCATATTATTACAATACTCTGCAAAAGAAATAACAATACACTGACTATTTTGAAGCTGCCCACTTTGAACATAGACAAACTAAATGCCTGAATTTCATAGAGAAAAGAAAAAAGTTCTACAGAAATGAAATGAAAAACTTTTCTTAACTACCCACACAATGGCTTACTCAAGCCAGTGATATCGTTTCTTTCTTTCATCACCTCTAAATGCCTGCACAAAGGAGAAAAAAGGAAAGCTAAAAAATACATTACATACTCCTGCTCCACTTGCAAAACACAAGTCTTGATTCAAAGCCTGGCAAACCTGTTAAGGAATCTTTTGTTGTTTAAGACACTCATACATCATGCAGCATATCACCTTATTCTTCAGCAATCACTTTCTCCACTCAGAGCTAGTATTTTGACTATGAAAAATGTATATGTTTTTCTTTGTCTTGGATTCTCACTTTTAAATGGTGCATGATAAACAGTGGCAAATAGTCTTTTACCATTGTAAATCCACCAAACCAAAATACATTGCACTTGTCCTCGAGAAGTCAATATATACAACTGGGTTCACTATAGTGGTAATAGCCCACTTCAATTTTCAATATTCTTCTTAGCATTATATAAATCTTAGCAAAATCTTACAGTGAATTACTTTGACTTTCAGTACTGTGAAGACTTTATGTATGCACCTGGGTTGGGGCAACCCCTGATATCAATACGGGCTGAGGGGTGAAGGGATTGAGAGCAGCCCTGCAGAGAAGGACTTGGGAGTACTGGTGGACAAAAAGCTGGACATGAGCTGGCAACGTGCACTTGCAGCCCAGAAAGCCAATGTTATCCTGGGCTGCATCAAAAGAAGCATGGCCAGCAGGTCGAGGAAGGTGATTCTGCCCCTCTACTCTGCTCTGGTGAGACCCCACCTGGAGCTCTGCGTCCAGCTCTGGAGCCCTCAGCACAGGAAGGACACGGACCTGTTGGAGTGGGTCCAGAGGAGGGCCAGAGAAATGGCCAGAGGGCTGGAGCACCTCTCCTGTGAGGAAAGGCTGAGAGAGGTGGGGCTGTTCAGCCTGGAGAATAGAAGGCTGTGGGGAGACCTTATTGCAACCTTTCAGTACTTAAAGGGGTGCTTTAGGAAGAGGGGCAATCTCTTTAGCAAGGCCTGTTGTGACAGTACAAGGGGTAATGGTTTTAAACTAAAAGAGGGTATATTTAGACTGGATATAAGGAAAAAATTTTTTATGATGAGGGTGGTGAAACACTGGAACAGGTTGCCCAGAAAGGTTGTGGAGGCCCCATCCCTAGGAACGTGCAAGGTCAGGTTGGATGGGGCTCTGAACAAGCTGATCTAGTTGAAGATGTCCCTGCTCACTGTGAGGGGGTTGGACCAGATGACCTCTAAAGGTCCCTTCTAACCTAAACCATTCTATGATTCCATGATTCTATGATTTTATATCAGGAACACACAGCAAAACACCTTACTGCAAATCAGAACTAATCCTTAATAAGAAAACAAGCAACTTCTGTCTTCTAAGGAGGATATACTTTGAAACAAATGTTAAACTTTATTTCCAGCATCTCTTTTCTGATTGTCAACTAAATATATCTTAGTCTGTCAGGATGGAAATAAAGCAATAATTCACAAGGAAGACTATTTGACTTAACAATCCTGGAATTCAGGGAGCTAATCCAGTTTACACCAGCTATGTCCTCATCCTATACATATGAAGATATAAATGCAAAATCCTTTAAATGGTGTAGGTTTTCTGAAGGTAACATGCTATGCTTCTAAGTAAAATATTTCTCATCATTCCTTCTATTTATGTTGACCCAGTTCTGGGTATTTAAGGTGTTTGGTCTAAGCTCTTCAATTCCAGCTTTATGAAAAGGATATTTCCAGACAGCAAAGAAAATCAAGACTTCTCTCCTGTATTAACAGCTTAAAGCTGTTTTTCCATACTAGTTTCAATTAGTTTTTTTCTTCTGGGAAGTTGTTCTATTTATCAGTTAATGTTCAAATGAAAAGAAAATTTGATAAGTGATAGTCATGAAAATACAGCCCAAGGAAGCTAAAATGTATGTTGTTTTCTCTTCAGGGAAACCAGGTATTTGCATTTCTCTAAATAGGAGACATGAATCCTGTGTTACCAACAAGTACTTTTAGTATTGTAGACAGTGGTCAGCCCTGTCTTATTTCCTTTTGTAATCAAAGGAAATTGGAACAGCAGTAACTGACTGTATCTGTTACCTAAAAATTATATCAGTAATTCTGATCTAATTTAAACAAACCCTGTTGACTGCACTGCCATTAGCAGTTACACATACTTGTGTGTGTGCAAGGATTAAGAGTAGTTTCTATTTGGTTGAATGGTCAAAAGAGTTGAATTGTTGTTGGAGTTATTTATTTATATATTTATTGACCTGACAATTAACAGTTGAGTTTGATGTAAGCTTCTGTTTCAAAGTTATAGCCATTTTACAAATGGCATTTTCTGACAGTACTTTTCATGAAACTAACTACCTTGTGAATCACTGAACTCTATGCTGCTTCTGACTGATAAGATAGTGACTTGCCTAGAAATTTATTGTAACTTTAATAGGGAAAACTGTTCATAGACTACACTTTCAGAGAGACCTGTGAAATTATCAATACAAAAGTAAATAGCATTTGAAGACTATGAAAAAAACAATCTAGCTGGAATAAGAACAATAATAAAAATATTCTGCATTCCTCTAACTGGAAAGTAGACAGGTGACACCAGAAAAATCTAGTGAGGTAGGGAAATATGTTAGAGGCATTCTCTGTCACCTCCTACCTGATTCTAATGGGCATACCCTAATTATCACTAAATATATTGAAAATATTTATCTATCATATAATTATCTAGGTCTCTAGGAAGTATGTATATGCAAAAGATGGATGAAGAATTCTAACTATGCAGTTTCTTTCTGTAAATGCTACCCATAACCATGAAGCTGATCCCAATACTAATTTTTTGAAGGAAAGACGTTAATGAGGAAGAAATGTTGGGACAGGCAGAATAGAAAGGGCAAGGAAAAAAGGAAAATTAAAAAAAAACAAAACCAAAACCCCTCAAAAGTATGAACAGCCAAAACCCCCACTCCTCAACCCACCAATTAAAAAAAAAAGGTAAAAAGAAAGAGCAAAAATAAAAATATTGAAATAAGAAAAATACAAGAAAAATGTACAAATGCAGGTGTGTTCCCAGTGTTGAAAGAATTCAGTGAAGACAAGTAAGTGGGAAGGAAATGCAGTGTCTCTTGAAATTTTCCTTGAGAGAACAGTACAGGAAGAAAACCCACTTTTTAGTAAAGTTGTTTCCTTAAATCACGTTTTTAGCAGATCACAGATTATGTAACTGGGTATCCTTCAGGTGCATCCTATGCTTTTGTGGATCCCTTTGTTTTCACACACTGTCTTCTTATACCTGATGGTAAGAGAGCCTCTCTGCGTACCAGATACCATATGAAATCAGTTTACCCTCCTCTGCTGGTCTTTCTAGAATTACTGAAGGCAGTATTACTATTTTAAATACCTCTTCTACATTTATATTTTCTTATTTTAGTGCTTGTTAAATAACATTTACCACAAGACTTTTTCTGCTTCCTGGAAGCTAATTTTTAAGTAGACTAATAATCTACATGATGTGGTAACATGCATTTTATAACATCCTCAGCTGCCAGCATCCAAAATTGACATGAAGGTATGTGTATGACACCTGACCATAAGAAGTAATATCCCTATGGTGTTGTGAAAATCACCAGAACTGAGGAGCTGCATATATTTAATCAAAGATGAATGTAGGATATTTTCTCATTATAAAAGTGACAGGAACTGGACTTGCAATTTTTAAAGTTAGTTTTTTGTATATAGGGACAGTGAGGCTAGACTTAAGAAACTGGCAAAATATGTCTGTGTCTTTCTAATAAAAAAAAATGCCTGAAGGTTATTATCACCTCTCAGAAGAACATGCAAGAAGCCAAAGCAAGAGTAATCTATGGTACAATGGTAATCTGTAATCAGATCATGGTTTTGATTTTGAGCCTTTGTCCATGTTGTGCACAAATCCAGTTCAGACAGCTGCACCTGCAAACAGCACTTCCTAGTCTTCCACACTAATATGATCCTTAGATTTTTGCTAGTAGTATAAAGCTCTTCTCTCATAATATAACATACTGTCAAAAATAAATAATATTTGGTGTTCAGTGGCTGCATTATTTGCATGGGTCCATAAAACTTCATTAAATTTTAAGCTTTAACTCAATAATCGGAAAGTTTTTTATGTTTTAATTGAGGATAGTAGAAAGAAGTGAACAAGAAAACCCCGAAAAAGGGGCAATGGTTTGTCCCTAAAAACATATTTTGAGAACAAAAAATGTTTTGAGAAATTTGATACATAAATTTTGACAGCTTCACAGAGTCACAGAATGCTTGAGGTTCACAGGGACCTCTGGAGGTCATCTTGTCCAACCTGCCCGTGCTCAAGCAGGGCCACCTAGAGCAGGTTGCCCAGGTCCAGATGGCTTTTGAATATTTCCAAGGATGGAGGTTCCACAACATCTCTGGGCAACCTGTTCCAGTGCTCAGTCACCCTCACAGTGACAAATGTGTTTCTTGATGTTTAGAGGGAACCTTCTGAGTTTCTGTCTGTGCCTATTCCCTCTTATCTTGTCACTGTGCACCACTGAAAAGAGCCTGGCTCCGTCTTCTTTGCACCCTCCCTTCAGGTATTTGTATACATTGATAAGATCTCATTGAGCCTTCTCTTCTCCAGGCTGAACAGTTCCAGCTCTCTCAGCCTTTCCTCATAGAAGAGACACTCTAGTCCCTTCACCATCTCAGTGGCCCTTCACTGGACTCTCCCCAGTATGTCCGTGTCTCCCTTGTACTGAGGAGCCCAGAACTGGACACTGTGCTCCAGGTGTGGTCTCACCAGTGCTGAATAAAGGGAAAGAATCACTTCCCTCAAATTTCTGGAAATACTTTGTTCAACGCAGCTCAGGATGACACTAGCTTTCTTTCCAGCAAGGGCTTGAAACTAAGGCTGCTGCTGTAAATCCTCTGGACTGCATGCCTCTCTTGCACATTTTCTTTTACCAAACAAGCTCAATAGAGGACACCACATGGAAAAGAGGTGTCATAGAGGGGAGGAATGAGATAAAGTAGCATTGCATTTCACCAGAAAGCAGAAGAGAGGAAAGAACAGGAAAGCCAGATGACTCATGGGTAGCTCTATATACTCTATTTTCACTTAGTTAACATATTAATGCCTTTCCTCAACCTGTTTCTGAGGTACTTTATGAAATTCTTAATGGAAATATTTCTCCATCTTGTCCAAGTTTTTGTCCTCTTCTTGGAATAAGTTTTTACATGGGAATTTTACATCTGCTGTGTGGACAAACCCCTGAGAATTCATTATACTCATGGCATGCACCTAAAGCAGGTGTAAGGCCAACATAGAATCAGACAACCATAGAATGTCCTGAGTTGGAAGGGACCCACAAGGATCATCAGGTCCAACTCCTGCCCCTGCACAGGACAACCCAAAATTCACACCATGTGTCTGAGGGTGTTGTCCAAGTACTTCTTGAACATCGTCAGGCTTGGTGCTGTGACTGCCTCCCTGGGGAGCCTGTTCCAGGGTTCCACCACCCTCTGGGTGAAGAACTTTTTCCTAATATCCAACCTAAACCTCCCCGGCACATCTTCCTTGTAGATCACAGTGAAGTCTCCCCTCAGTCTCCTCTTCTCTAGGCTGAACAAACCAAGTGACTTTAGCTGCTCCTTGTACAGTTTCTCCTCTAAATCCTTCACGAACTTCATGGCCCTTCTCTGGACACTTTCTAATAGTTTTATATCCTTAATGTACTGTGGCGCCCAAGACAACATGCTTCACTTCAGAAAATAACAAGGGAGATCTGGGAGAATATGAAAACTATTTCAAATGCTGTTGCTTCTTTCGGTGAAAGATAAGATTCTAGTCTAATACCATTTCATGAATTTATTCCTTTTAATTTTCCTTGTATATTTGTTTTTCTACATCTCCCAGAAACAGTCTCTGCGGTGGGTTGACCCTGGCTGGATGCCAGGTGCCCACCAAAGCTGCCCAATCACTCCCCACCCTCAGCTGGACAGGGGAGAGAAATATGAAAGGCCCATGGGTTGAGATAAAGATGGAGAGAGATGACTCAGCAATTACTGTCATGGGCAAAACAGATTTGACCTGGGAAAAATTATTTTATTACCAATCAAATCAGACTAGGATAATGATAAATAAAACCAAATCTTAAAACACCTTCCCCCAATCCCTCCCTTCTTCCCAAGCTCAACTTCACTCCTGATTTCTATACCTCCTCCCCCATCAGCAGTGCAAGGGGACGGGGAATGGGGGTTGCAGTCAGATCATCACAGGCTGTTTCTGCCAATCATTCCTCCTCAAAAGAAGGACTCCTCACACTTTTCGCCTGCTACAGCATGGGGTCACTCCCACAGGAGGCAGTTTTCCACAAAATTCTCCAACATGGTCCTTCCCACAGTATGCAGTTCTTCAAAAACTTCTCCAGCGTGAGTCCCTTCCACAGGGTGCAGTCCTTCAGGAACAGACTGCTCCAGTGTGGGTCTCCCACATGGTCACAAATCTTGCCAGCAAACATGTCCATTGGGGGCACTTCTGTCCTCAGATCCACAGGTCCTGCCAGGAACCTGCTCCTGCAGGGGAATCTCTGCTCTGGCACCTGGAGCACCTCCTCCCCCTCCTTCTTCACTGACCTTGGTGTCTGCAGGGTTGTTTCTGTCACATATTTTCACTCCTGTCTTTGGCTGCTGTTGCTGTGGCACAGCAACTTTCCCCCCTTGATAAACTTGTTATTCCAGAGGCGCTAGTGCTGTCGCTGATGGGCTCAGCCTTGGCCAGTGGCAGGTCTGTCTTGGAGCCAGGTGGGATTGTCTCTATCAGACATAGGGGAAGCTTCTAGCAGCTTCTCACAGAAGCTACCCTTGTAGCCCCCCAATACCAAAACCTTGCCATGCAAACCCACATTTTCATTAGTATAATTTTCCTTTTTTTTTTTAATATTTGTAATAAGATCAGAAGTGTAGCTGCTATTTCATATAAAGACTGCTGGTCAGATTTCTGTCATCATGCTCTTTCCATTAGAGCATCTCATTTGTAATAGGT
Organism: Phalacrocorax aristotelis; assembly: GCF_949628215.1. Taxonomy (NCBI): domain Eukaryota; kingdom Metazoa; phylum Chordata; class Aves; order Suliformes; family Phalacrocoracidae; genus Phalacrocorax; species Phalacrocorax aristotelis. The sequence continues at coordinate 63,003,833 of NC_134279.1, read as the reverse complement.
GTTGAGATTCAACTGGGAGGTAGTCTTCTATATTATTCTTTACTTAGCAACACTGTAATACATCTGGCCTGAAGTGTCCAAATCTGAGACTTCCACTTCCAGGAGCAAAAGATACTCAGATTAGTTTAATCTGACTATCTCTGAAGCTGCACGTATGAAAAGTAGATAGAATAATTCTCCTATACAGAAACTATGCTTTTTTGTTTTCCTTGGGTTATGATTTAGCAAATTAATTAAAAAAGCTAAATTGACTGTAACTGAAGAGAGGACTTTTTCTGTCATTCAGAAGGTTATTTAGCCCATATCAAAAGATCCATATTTGTTAATATGAACCATATTCTTCACTGAACTCTACCTCAGAAATTATTATCTATACCCTGAAATAGCTATATCCTTGCTAAAAGCATTAATGGCTTAGGTTTTATTATTTATTATTTTTTATTTCAAATGCTTTCATTTTATACAAAAGTTAGGAAAAATGAAGAACAGCCCTGTAAAGTAAATTAATCTGTGTTGTAATGTCAAGGTGTAAGACCTGGAGATTCTACAGTTGCTCATTCACCCTTTATTCTTCTTCATGCATTGTCTTCGACACTGAAAAAAAGAGGCGTTCTGAAAAAAAAAAAAGCCCCAAACCTGCATGTTATCCTGCATCATAAAAAATATGAACAAAGGTGACAAGCAGAAAGAGGAAAGAAATTTGGTGCTTTGAGACTTTATGAGCTGAGACAGTTTGACTGATCAGTTTTGTAACCTAAGTAGCAGTAATGTAAGATTTCTATTGCAAATTTTAAGAAATTGTCAAGCATGTTATGGCAAACTCTTCCCATTATCAGTGCCAGGGCTTGAACTCCAACTTTCAGACTTTTGAAATATTGCTAGAGTTTGTTATGCTAACAACAGACAAAATAATAAAAAAAAAACCACAAACCACAAGCCCACATTACAGAGCCATTATTCTCTTGGATCAGATGGAAGGTATTAAAAGATCCTGAGAAATTATCAACTAGGAAAGAAGTGATGATCCACTCCTAGAAATATGCTCTCTCACTGTTTGAAATACTGAATGTATCCATCTTCATTTCAGTTTGCTAAGGTCTGAAGTCTTGATGGCATTTATATAATACCTGCGTGGGAGAGAATGATGAAAAATATACTCCTTTCTTATAATTTCTGAAGCTGTTGGCCATTTTAACCAAATTTGTCAGAGGAAAGGCTTCAATAACATCATACTTTACTAGGCACCCGAGAAGCCTAACAGAAGGTAGTATTTGCACAAAGCATAGCAACTAGGCAGTGGGTTTCTGTACCCCAGTATCCCTATTTATATTGTCTTGCACAGAGGGGCAAAGAGTATCGTTCTTCCTTGTACATGGTAGATCGGGTAATTCACAAATGAACTCAGAAAAAGCATTATCCCTTGTGCTCCAGTGAATAAGCCAACTAGTCATTGCCACAGGTTAGGAATAAACATCTATTTTATTCTGTTGCTATCTCAAGTCAACTGAGATGCCCAAGGCAATTTATTCCTTACAGCTTAAATTCACAAACGTTCGTATCAACACGACTTAGGCTTCCAAATGTTTTTGGCAATGTAGGCATAAATATTAGGTGCTTTTTCTTATAATCTTTTCAAACAACTGGCATAGGCCACTATTAGAAATATGATACTGAATGAGACGGGCCAGTGGTCTTGAATACAATGTTATTTCCTTTGTTATTTTAGCATAGTCTGGAAATCTGACAAGACTACCGGTGGGAAGAAATTAAATAACAAATAGAGTGCCAGGAACTTCCAAATCCATCTGTTTGTGCTGTAAAACTACTAATAGCAGAGAGGACCTTTACTTTCAAGCATTTATTAGATTGAGAAACATTACATTGAGTAATAAACTTTGAAATTAATTGGTCACCATATGAAACATTTAATACTTTTGAAGCCTGTTGATTAGCATTCTTGCTCCTCTGAATTGCCCTTTTATCTCACAGTACTGTGCTTAGTTAACTTTAAATTTTTTTTTTTTTTTCAGTTCTACACATGGACTGAAGGAGACAGAACAGAGAATTTTATTACTGCCTACTAAATACTAACCAGTAGGGTGTGTTAATCTTTGTATCAAACAACATTTTACTGAAGTCAGGTGTAATTTAAACTCTGTATTTTCTGCTCTGATTTTTAACAAGTGCCATGGAAAAGACAGAATGTCCTAACCTAAGAAAGCTACTGCTTACCTCAAGTAACAATAGAAATAACACTATCACATGCAGAATATATGTGCATACCCAGAAGAACATTAGGCATCATGAATAAGAATCAACCATCTGAGTAACCCTGGGGTCAAAGGTGTGTTAACTTATTTCCCCTGTCCTTTACCAGATGCTGGCATCCAACATATCCCTTGTGATAAACTCCATCCTCTCTCAAGATTTTTAATCCTGTATGAAAGATGTAAGGAAGAGGAAAGAATTTGTGGTGCTTGACATATACATCATTCTCTTTAGTTCTAAACTGGTGTCCATTCCATCGCATTAGCAGATATTTGGCCACACAGCCATTATTTTACCCAAAGGCCTGAACTTTACTCTCCTTCCCCAGGCTGGCATTTCTTCTATTCACACTGGAGCTATGTTCATGTTTTTCAAGTTCTCTTGTATTTTTGCATCCAGCTAGGAAAGAAAAATTAGTGTGCGCAACATAAGTCATTGGTTTCAAACTTAAATACGGTCCAGCAAAGTCTGGAACTAGACGAATCTCAGCGGCTCTCAGGGCTCTAAATATTTGCGTACAATACTGTCACACTGTCTGAATGATAAACACACTCACAAAATTGGGGTTGCTTCACAAATACTCTGTGAATCCAAAACAGGCAGTATAATTAAAAATATTAATATTTACACAGAATTATTCCACTAAAGTCATAAACTTTATCTGTAGCTCCCGTCTTTTTTTGAAAATTGCCTTTGAAAGATTAAACAAATATCTATGAATCAACTGTTAGTTAAACTGCCTAACACTTAGTGAGAACAAATCCGGGACCATGGATTTTTCATGTTCAAAGCAAATATTGCTTTTGCACATGCTTTTAGTTTCTGAAATCTTCTGTAGGAGCTTTGTACACAGGGACTCTGTCATTGCACTTTTCTTTGTTTTTTTTTTAAGCCTCAGGTGAAAAACATTTGCTATGAAGAATGCCAGGAAATAAATGGAGAGAGGAAGGGATTTTGTAAACAATTTTTTTTCTCTCCTTACACGGCACTCAGAAAGGGAATTATGGTTGGGAAACAGATATAAGTATATGAATTTATTGCTGAAGAAAACAAAAGGAACATCATACCAAGATGAGGGCCACTCAACTTTATCGAGCTGTTCCCCATTGACTGTATAAATTGGAGGGGTAGATGGAGAGTAGAGAAGAGGGTGTTTCCATGAAGCAATCCCCAGTTTTGTGAGAAAATTTGGGTTTTATCCCAAGAAAATGGTTGGCAATCTGCAAAGATTTTGTGTAGTGTTTGGTCTTTAGTTTAAGTGCTTTTAATCTTATAGCCTTGGATATTCATAAGAAGCAAAAAACACAGAACTGTTCCTCTGTTTCTGAATTATCAGTGTCCATTCTTTAATTAATTCTTTCAGATCCTTCAAGGCCCAGCTTTGAGCATTAAACTAAGGAGAATGCAGGATTGATTTAGTACCAATAAAAGAAAAAGTAGAAGGTCTGACAGGCAACCACTACCTCAGAGGAATGTATGAGCAAGAAAATTTTCTTCTGGCTTGGTACATGGACTTCATATTCAAAATACAAAGGGCAAGTAAAGCCAGGCCAGTAGGTTCCTTACTCTTGCCTCTGCCAGACACAGATGTCTAGTGGTAGCAAAGACCAACTGACACAATGCCCAAGTAACTTCAGCAGTGTTGCAAAGACAAGGCAGTGTGCTATAGCTCAGAGATGAGAGCAGAAGAGTAATAGCAGTTCAGAGATGGAGAAGTCCCTGGGGGGAAACCTGAAAGATTTTAGCAGTGTCAGGTTTTTTTTTGGCTAGTGAAAGATTTATCCGTAGAAGACTTATACATATAGTCACTGGATATTTTCAAACAACAGTGCTGCATCTGCAATACAAACACTTTGTGGTGCTTGTTATAACAAATATGTTTCATGTAGTTGCATCTCATCTGTGCTGCTTACCACCCACTTCCTAATGCCACCCAGATTTACAGGTGACTACTGGGCTATTTGTCTCACCACAGGAAATGTGGGCAGGCTGGTGTTTAGGAAAATAAACAAAAAATTCTTCATGTGGGAATATCAGCTTGAAATAGTTATGATACAATCAGCAGTGGAAAAAGACACAATATAGAGAAGCTGGCAGACGATAAAATTTTTAAGCACCAATACTAAATACATACTTCATAATCACTGCATGTAAACATGAAACCAATCCAAATATTTGTCTCACATGCTGCTTTTTTGTGTGTGAGTGCAGAGCACAGCTGTTATTCACCTGTGCTTTTGATTCAGAGGATTACAATTTTCACTGTGGTCTGGATAGACGTGTGTGCAGAAGAGAGTAAACAGCGGGAAAAACCAAAATGCACCAATGAAGAGAAGAAAATTAAGACAACTGAGATAAATTTCATCCTACTGTAACTTTGGAAGTTTCAATTCTCAGATTCTTGAGAGGAATCCCTTATTCTAACAGGAGTACTTAGGTTTCAATTACTTTAAAAATCCCTAGCACAGCATGCAAAGAAAGGGTCAGATAATCTAGTGATTCTTTTTTAGTTGAGATTAACAGCGTTATTTCCATCATGGGTGAATTTTGTGCTAGAAATAAATGGCACATGTACAGCTTTGCATATCTGTTCCCCACCTTCAACTTCCGAGCTGATTCACAGAAGCTGAGGTTCACAGTATGTGGAAAAAGGGACTGGCCACTTGGGAGGAGTATAGGAATGTTGTCAGGATGTGCAGAGATGCGACAAGGAAGGCCAAGGCCCCCTTGGAACTAAATCTGGCAGTGCATCTCAAGGATAACAAGAAGGGCTTCTTTAAATACATCAGCACTAAAAGGAAGACTGGGGGTACAGTGGGCCCACTGCTGAACAAGGAAGGGGCCCTGGTGACACAAGATGCAGAGAAGGCGGAGTTACTGAATGCCTTCTTTGCTTTGGTCTTTACTGCTAAGGCTGGCCCTCAGGCATCTTAGCCCCAAGAGAAGAGAGGACAAATCTGGAGAAAGGATGACTTACCATTGGTTGAGAAGAATTAGGTCAGAGATCACCTATGCAAATTGGATCCTTGCAGATCCATGGGCCCCAAAGGGATGCACCCACAAGTGCTGAGGGAGCTGGTGGATGTTCTTGCTGAGCCACTCTCCATCATCTTTAAAAGGTCGTCGAGGACGGGAGAGGTGCCTGAGGACTGGAGGAAAGCAAATGTCACTCCAATCTTCAAAAAGGGCAAGAAAGAGGATGTTGGAAACTACAGGCCAGTCAGCCTCACCTCCAACACTGGAAAGGCGATAGAGCAGTTCATCCTGGAGGTCATCTCCAGGCATGTAGAGGACAAGAAGTTTATCAGAAGCAGACAACATGGATTCACCAAGGGATGATCATGCTTGACCAACCTGATAGTTGGATAGCTGATACCTGATAGTATCAGTATGACTGCCTGGGTCAATGAAGGGAGAGCAGTGGATGTTGTCTATCTTGACTTCAGTAAGGCTTTTGACCCTGTCTCCCATAGCATCCTTGTAGGCAAGCTACGGAAGTGTGGGCTGGATGAGAGGACAGTAAGGTGGATTGAGAACTGGCTCAACAACAGAACTCACAGGGTTGTGACCTCACAGGGCAGAGTCTGGGTGGAGGCCTGTCACTAGTGGTGCTCCCCAGGGGTCTGTGCTGGGTCCAGTCCTGTTCAACATATTCATCAAAGACCTGGATGATGGGATAGAGTGTAACCTCAGCAAGTTTGCTGATCATACCAAGCTGGGAGGAGTGGGTGATACACCAGAAGGCTGTGCCGCCATCCAATGACACCTGGGCAGGCTGGAGAGCTGGGCCAAGGGGAACCTCATGAAATTCAACAAAAGCAAGTGCAAGGTCCTGCCCCTGGGGAGGAACAACCCCATGCACCGGTACAGGCTTGGGACTGACCTCTGTTAAGGAGGACCCGGTAGTGTTGGTGGACAGCAAGGTGGCCCTGAGCCAGCAACGTGCCCTTGTGGCCAAGAAGGCCAACAATATCCTGGGCTGCATTAAAAGGATTGTGGCCAGCAGGTCAAGAGAGGTTCTCCTCCCCTTCTACTCTGACCTATTGAGACCGCATTTGGAGTACCATGTCCAGTCCTAGGCCCCCCAGTTTAAGGACAGAGAACTGCTCAAGCAAGTCCAGCGGAGAGCTACCAAGATGATCAGGGGACTGGAGCATCTCCCTTATGAAGAAAGGCTGAGAGAGTTGGGTTTGTTTGGCCTGGAAGAGACTGGGGGGGAATCGTATTAATACTGATAAATATCTAAAGGGTCACTGTCAGAATGAAGGGACTGGACTCTTTTCAATAGTGCCCAATGACAGGGCAAGGGGCAACGGGCACAAGTTGGAACACAAGAAGTTCCACTTAAATATGAGAAAAAACTTCTTTTCTGTGAGGGTGCCAGAGCAGTGGAACAGGCTGCCCAGGGAGGTTGTGGAGTCTCCTTCCCTGGAGACATTCAAAACTGAGCTGGACACGTTCCTGTGCCCCCTGTCTGGGTGTGCCTGCTCAAGCAGGCGGCTGGACATGATGATCTCCAGAGGTTCCTTCCAACCCCTACCGTTCCGTGATTTTGTCATTTTGTGCATAGCGTCTTGGAGAAAAGGAAACTACATGTTGCTTCTATATTCTTAGCAGCTCACCCAAACATCTCTCCTAAAATGAAATACATTCTAAAGAACTAAAGAACATTTTAATGTGACCTTTTGCACCCCAGACACAACACAGATGCTTTGGATCCACAGCATTGGCATAGTGCTGCCACCAATATATATTTAAATTCAGTCAACACTCGTGGTTTACCAAATATAATAAAGTCATTGCCACATACTGGTTGGACATCAGTAACATCTCTGCATGCTCTTTCAAGATGTTGTGATTTGGAGGTAAAATATACTAGCTTAAACTTCTTTCATTAACTGTTTATGACATGGATCAGTTAAGGAATAGTAACTCATTATACCACATTACTTCAGTGCTGTGTTTGAGGCCTGGAAAAAAAAATCCCTTTGAACCTATTGCTGTAGTTCACTATGTGCTAAATTTGAATAACAACTCAGAGAGTTTTGAGGATTAGCTGAAATAAGATGCTGTTGTCACCTTAATGTTTCTTGGCAATAAGACCTCATCACAACAGTATGTGACTTTATTTCTATTTGTTAAAAGAAAAAAAATATTGAAGAATAACAAAGGAATGCTGAGTCAGCACCAAAGCTGAAAATCATTGCTTTCCCATGCTTAAGCATGAGTATAGGCTTGGTAGGTTTAGGATAAAATTCAATGTGACTAAATGGAAAAAAATATGAGTCAAAAAATATTGTGAAAGGTTGGTTAATTACGCAGTCCAGAATTTTAATGTATCTGACGGAGGAAATCATCTCATCTAAACTCAGATTCTGTTCAAAGGAAATGTTGAGTCCATGTAGTTACTCTGGTTTTCAGATTTTGATGTGACCTGTTTGCAACCAAACTGTAGAACAGAGAAAAACTAACAACTTCTTGGTATAGAGTCAAATGAATTTCCAATATTTACTGTTTGCAAGCAAAATATTAATGCAAATTAAATCATGTTCCTAGGGTAAAGACAAATCAAAAAAAGGTTCTAATTGCTACAATTAAATTAAATGCTCTTATTAAATATTTTATAATAAGCAGAAAGCTTTTCCAGTAAGAAGCAGGTAAATTTAAGCACTCTTCTTCCAGTGCATATCATTGTTAGCATGGGCATATGGCACATCTGTGTTCCATTAACTTTATTTACTGTGAAGAGCAAATATGTCTTCTTTTTCTTTTTCCTTCCCTTTCTCCCCATATTGAGGGCTGCTCTTTCCAAGGGTGCTGGGGGTCAAAGGTCAGTGAAGGCTTCTCAGTACCTTGCCAGTATATTCATCTCCTATAATATTTCTTTGCTAGCTGTCGCTACATTTGGCTAAGAGCTAATTTAGCTAGGAAAGGCAATGTTCATGCCAGGGCTGATCTGTCAAAACAGGCATGTAAGTGAGCGGATTGCACAAGCCTTCTTGTGCCAGCTTTGCTCCTGAAGCCAGTTCTTCACTGTCTCCCTTGGAGTGGTGTGTGAAATGCTGTCTGCATGTGTAGGAGGAGTTCACTTAGGCAGACCTCATACACCATGCACAAATCTGACATGTAGGCCTGGGGGTCAGAGGGCACGTTACAAGGATTTCTGCAAGGTGTACCACTTGTCATATGAAATAAAACTTCCTGTTTGCTAATGTCTAGCAAAGTAGTCCCAGTAAACACAGGTAAAATACCCAGGCCAGTATTAAAACTGTCTCTGCTGTTAAAATTTAGCTTATTGTTCTTTTTCTTTTGATATCTATTAAAAAAATAAGAAAGAATTGTAACTGTTTGAATAGTAGACTTTAAACCAACAATAAAAGAAAATATTCAGTACTTTTGAAATACAATTCTTTTGCCAACTCTTAGAATATATAAAGTCTCAAATGAAATTGTTTGGGGGTTTGTTTCACAATCTTAAATAGTCTTATTAAACTAATATCTGGATGACTTTGGAAAGAAGGGAGGAAAACAACTTTGTTTAAAAATAATAAAACAACATCTGTTTTACTCATATATTCTTATTCCAGAGTCCAAAAATACCTCAACTTTAATTGGTGATAGGAAAGAATGATTCATAAACACTTTGTAAAACAGGATTTTCAACCATTAGGTAAAACTCTTACTACCTATTGTGCCTCAGTCTTTTTCTCGCTTAATTTAATCTTTCCCTCCTGGCTGTAAATGAACAAGTAAGTTGATGACCAAGTAACATTAGATACTTTCTTACATTCAGTTATCATGTTATGCTAGACTTCTAGCACTCTGGTTCTCATAAGCAGAAGAGGATAGGATCTCTGGACTGTTGCATGTAAAGATCTGTTTCTTCAGAGCTGCCTTAAGCAAAGGTCTCTCCAGACACTCTCAGCTTAGGCTGCTTACAAACTTAAGCCAGCAAAACCTCAGGGCTAACTGCCTGCCCATGGAATGAATGGTATACAGGTACTCTGTCAGGAATCCAGCCATAAGCACAACCTCCCAAAGAGTGCAGAAGCTATTTCCCAGTCTTTTTCTCCCCCATGGCTGAACCCATTTTGCCTCTGGCAGAATGCAGTCCTGTTTTGGATGTCTTTGGGCTTGTGGGATAGGTATGCCTTACAACTCTGTGGCAAAAAAAGGGAATTGTGTCTATTCCTCTGAAACAAAAGCTTTAGCTCTGTTTTATTCAGAACACTCTGACCAGCATATCAGTAAAACACAGCTAAAATCTGGAAGAAAGGTGTTTTCTCTTTCAGTGCACTCCTTCCAAATTGAGAGGTAATGGTATCTATTTCAGGGAGCAAGCAGAGTCTTCACAAGGGAAGGCAAGGTGGGAGCCACGGGATGCAGCAAGGCAGGGGCTCAGTTCAAACCATGAAGAACAGAGCAGGTCTGGTGGCAGTAACCAGGGTCTGCCAAGAGTCCACTCATTACCAGATGAATCAGTAGTGCTGAGTCAGTAAGTTAAATAATGAAGACAAGGTCAGGATGCTTAAGGCTGGATACACCATACATAAAATGGGCATGGGCTGTGGGCCAGGACTTGAGCTCAAATGCTTCTATGGGCCCAAAGAAAAGAGGGTATGTGGGTGGGGACCCCAAATGAGACTGAGGAGGGTGATACAGGTACAGTCAGGGGCCTAACCTTTCCCACCTGGACATCTCTGTAGTTCTTGCATCAGCGTGTCACTCTTATCTCTGTTCAATAGGTAGACTTAACAGCAAGCTTCCTCCTCTCAAGTTTAGTTTCCACAGGTTTATCTGTTTTAAGTAAATCTTGTTCACAAAGAAATCTGTGGAGATATTCTAGTTCTGAACAGTTACAGTCAGGAGTGCCTGAATATGTAACCAGATCTGACCTAATTTTTGGATTTAGTTTTCAGCACTGCATTTCAGAGGATTTTAAAGCATATTGATCTTTTAGTTTTAGTATTTCAATTACATAAATGCAGTGTCTGGAAAGCTGATAAAAACTGAAATAGATCTATTTGAGTTCATGGAGCCATGTCAATTCATGCATGCAATTTTAACATTTTGCAATGGATGTCGCAGAGCACTTGTCTGACAGTTTGAGAACTGTTTCAGGGTGGTGTATTAAATGAAGCATGTAAAATATACTATCTGGATAATCAATGGGACTGTCTCTTCTCATTGCAAACATACTTCTTCTGCAGGATTCTTCATCTTTTAGAGACCTAGAGTACTGTCTATATACCAGATTTGAAGGGAATGAAAAAAAAACTTGCAAAATTTTCTCTTCTTTCTTGCACTGCTTATTTACTTCGACATTCTCAGTGTATTTCACTATCACTGTATATTGTCTGTGTCTTAATCTCACTTAACAACTTGATCATGATTGTTTTCTTCAAACCCCATCATGATGTCACCAGCATATTAGAGGAATTAATTTTTTTTTCCCAGTGCCTCTTTCTTTGTACTTTTCTATCCTTCATAGCAAGATTGTAATCACATTTCTTTTCATTATTATGGAAGGCTTATTATATCCATCAGTACCTATGAGACTGACAGGTTTCCTATGAAAACATTTATGCATCATTTCAGTCAAAAAGTGGTTATGAGTCTTAGTAGGTTGTTACGATGTTGGCTGCAGCTGAAAAGGAAAAAGAAGAACAGGTACATACATAAGTAACCTTGTTTTAAAAGCTACTAAGAAACACTGTTGTTGAAGTCACCAGCAGAATAAAGTGCCATATTGCCTTTGAAGTTTTGTTTATCTTTAGATTTTTGAAAATGAAACTTCATTTTGGGCTATCTGCCCATACAAGGTCAGAGAGTTATTTGAATCAAGTTGTATCAAACTAAAGAATAAGTGCCCCTGTCATTCCTCATGAGATGTTACTTGCAACATTCCATTTTCACAGAGTGCAATGGAAAAGAAAGGAAGCATCAAGGACTCTGGTTACTGCCTTACACTGGCCCAGATTAACATAATCTGTATAAAATGGAAATGGTTCCTAAAAGTTGAATTCTTACACTGAACGCAATTTTCTGCATCTGAGATAGTGACCCTAGTGCCAAGTACATGTTTAGTCAAAAGAATCCCATTCTATATCCTATAAGTATCTTAAGGTAGTTACACCATAGACATTTAAAGTTAGGGAAAATGAATCCTGCCTAAAAGATTATTTTGCCCATCTGGGTACGATTAGGGTGCAAAGCAAACTACACAGTTTTTTCTTCCTCCTCACTGACAGTAAGTCTCTTGTCTAGGGTTTACAGGCATTGCCTATTTTAAGAGACTGAAGGCTTTAAACAGGAGCTGTGAACTGAAGTGAACAGAAATTCCTGTTCTAGGGTAAACTTATTTTATTTTTTCCCCGATTCTTTACATATATTTTGCATTAACTATCTAAGCTTCCTGCACAGGCACAAGAAAAGTTCTCATTTATTTCAGAAGGAATTCTTCCTGAGTACATGTTGATGACAGGGGTTGACTAAAGAACCATATAATTAAAGACACAGAAAGCTACAGACTTATTTAAAGTTTAGTTATAGGTGTAATATTTATATAAGCAATAAGAAGTCACAAGAAACAAGTTAATTCCAAAACCCATAAAATGATCAGTATCTCTGTCTTTTTCTGCTATATTAATGTACGTAATAAAGATCACAGTGTTTACTCAGGACTTAAAACTGTAAAGCTGAGTCTCAGATTTCTCGAATGTATGTACAAATTCAGTAGTTTAAAGAAAAGTATCTAAGGCCTAACTTTTCTAGCTGGTGTATCATATATCAAAAGTTCCTTGCTAGAAATAAGAAGGAGCATAGTTTGAAAACTCTTATGACTAAGCTTTGGAAGAAAAGATGATCTGCCTTTCATCCATCCCTCACTGGTGTGTTTCTCATAGGTATTATTGTCAAGATTATAAATGCAATTCTTGATTTCAAACCAATTTGCCAGCAGGAAGCCTCCTCAGGAACGACGTGTAGCAACACCTGCTGTGCCAATCGGCCCAGTAAAGTAATAAGCCAGCCAAAAAAAAAAAAAAAAAAAAAAGAGATCAGCTAAAACTGTTCACAGCTTATTGCATCTGCTATTTTGAGGATCTCTGATAATCAGTTTCCAACTAGGAGGGGTGCACTATGCTGGAACTGGAAATTTAGAAGCTATTTGAAGGAAGAAACAAACTACTCGCTTTTGCTCTTTCCACACTTTTAACTGTAAGTTAGAAACAATACATTAAACAGAAAAAAAGATTAGGCTGAATGAATGATAAATCTTGGGGTCTTTTTTAAGTTTCCTGGAAGTCAGTATAAGCCCTGCAATAGAATGTTCAAAGAGGATTTGAATTTTGTGACATTTCTCCAATGCCTCCAAGAGTTATATCTAGATAAAATATAATTTTAGACCACTCAGGTATCTAATTGCCTTCAATAAATAAGAAAATATGAGCTACCCAGTTTTTTAAACTGCTTCTTAAACAGCACTCTGGAGAAAAAATATACTGTTTTAGAATTCTCCTGGATACAAGAAGTTTGAAGCAGCCTTCTGAACTCAATGTCAGTTTAACAAATAGTCTATTTTTCATAGGACATCATGGGTTGTGTTAGCTTTGGACTACCTAGAAAACATTAATTTCATTTAGCGGGACAAAAATATGTATAATTTAAAATGTGGAATACTCTGGAAAACATGCATATGAAATTAAAGCTGTAATTTTCAGATTTTTGCTTTGTTTCCTATACTAACTGTCAATGTTTAGAGTGGTATGGTGTCTTGATGTTTTGGGAAAAGAAAGACTACTGATTAAATGTTCTCTATAGCACAGTAGATCTTCTGGAAAGACAAGCTTTAGGAAACAGAAATCCGTGTTTGTATATCATACTCAAAAAACCTATATAGTTTCACCACCTTTATCTAGATGACCATTAACAAAGTATATTGCCATTTTAAGCCTTGAAATATCATAAGACATCTGAGTATTAAAAAAAGCTTTGCTGTTATAGCAAGTCCTGCCTTTATGACCAGAAAGACATAGTCAATGTCTTAAGGACATTTTTGCTTTTATACTGACTTTATCACCATCTTTGAGCTACCTGTTAGTGTCAGAGCTTTTTGTTTCTCTTTAAATGATTAGCCAGGCACCTCTGAAGTAAACTTTTACACTTTGCTGTAATTTTTCATGGATTCATAGACCTTAAGGCTAGAAGGGTCTAGGCTGACCCCACCGTATACCACAGGTTATTGATTGGCTCTGTTGCTCCATAGCAAGGCCAGTGACTTGTACTTTTCTGAAACATGTTTTCCTGCTGGTGTCCTGTAATTTAAAGACTGTGAACATCCATACCTTCTCTTGATATTCTGTTCCAATGGCAAATCACTTAAAGATCACTTAAATCACTATCTCTTAAAGATAGAAACCTTGTTTTCAATTACAGTTTATCAGACTTCAGTTTGCATCCATAGGTTATTGATAGGGCTTTCTTAATTAAAAGATTAACATATTAACTGTAAGTTGCTATTTTTTCCTTGTGAAAGTATTTATATCAAATAAGCTTTGCATTTCCTTTTGATTGATTCTTTCTTTCCATCTCTCTATTAGCCTTTGTGGCACTTCTCTACCTGATTTTCTTCTCCCCCAGCCAATATCCTTTTGAAATATGTGCATAGCAGAAATGAATGAACTATTCCAATATCAGTTTCTATAATGGATATTGAAGAGATAGAAGCTCTTAATGAGCACTATTTCATTTTTCACATTCATGGTCTTCATTTTTTTCTTTGCTACCACATTCGTATGAAACATTAGGAGGTATTTCTTTATATTAATTGTAGCTGTACGCTTCTATGGGAGAACTTATCTTGGGCCGCATATCTCCGGGACACAGGGCTCTACCCACCCTGGGGACAGTGATGCACAGACATCAATATGATGGATACAAAATGTCCGTTTATTTAGCTGCGTCACACGCTTATATAGCTCTTGCGCTTCCTGTTCCTGCCACTCCTACTGGGAGGAGTCTATCTTTCCGTCACATCCCGTGATCTTCCAGTCGCCGATCCCTGTCTATTCCCCTACAATTAATATTCTCTAAAGTCCAGACTTCCACTTTGTGGTTGTAGGCTCCATTCCATGGTGCTAGATGATGAAATTTGTATTATTTATATTAAAACACATCTTACACATCTTATTTGAACACATTCCAGTTTACCAATCTAGCTAGGTCTCATGAATTCCAACCATGCCCTGAAGATTGGTCTGACTGTACATAGACATCTTTGTATTCAAGGGAGAGCTTTAGGCATTTTTAGGGAGGATTGTCTGCAATCAGATAAGTCACACCCTAGAAATGGGTAATTACTTTTACAGAATGTAAAAGTAGCTCATTTATGACTAACTCAGATGAATGAATTAGACATGGTAGACATCTACTTTTGTGAAATACACCCTTTACTCTATCAGTCTTTATGAAGGAATGACTTTACGCTGGTGGCTATAACCTTTTCAATGGAAAAAGAGGTAATGAGAAAAGGAGGAATCCATGAGCAAGAGCATACAGAGACACAAGCATGACCAACAAATGATAACGGAGGAAGTAAAGAGAACCAAACCTGGTCAGTCCCATCAGTTGGTGAGAGTATGAGGAATACGGGAATGCTTACGTCAATGAGATTATCTGATCTAGGACCTCGTCAAGTGCAATGGAAAGGAGAAGGTGGGGAGCAATAAACAAAACGTACAGAGACACAAATATGACAGACAAACCTGATGGGACAAAGACAAGAAAGAAAACTTGCCACTCACACTAATTGATGCGTTATCAGGAAACTATGGCAAACTGGAACTTTGAAACTGATAACGTTGCAAACCTGAGGGTCCAGGATGCTGTAGGGAGTCAGTGGTACTGCACAAACTGATGGGGGAATGTACAGGGGAAGAGGATCAGGGAGGAAGAAAGGGGGAGGAGACAGAAAGGGCTTCAAAATGGGTTGGTCACACGTGAAACAGAGTTGGTCACTATGCTTGTCTGACTGATCACCACAGTCTGTCCAATATTCTGATTAAATCCTTTCTTAACAATCTCTCTGTGTAATCTTGCTGTGTGTAAGTGCTGCAGGGATTAAGTGCCAGCTTCTGGGGAGGACCAGGCTGTCTATTTGGGGCCAGCAGCTGGAGACAGGCTAGGGGTGTGGGCACCTGTGGCCTGTGGATTCAGCTACTGGAGCCAGTGGGGTCTCTGTGCCACCCACTGGAGTGAGTGGGTCTCTTGGTCCCAGCCACTGGGGCAGGAATGGTGTAACTCTGAAAACCGGCTGCTGTTTGTTGCTGGCTACTGGTGGTGGGTAAGTGTATGTCCTTTAACCTGTGTGTGGGAGGTTGTGCATCATTCACTAGCAAACCTCAAGCTGGACCAGTCAGCAAGTAGGAGGCCCTGCGTCAGGGCAGGGGTATCAGTCAAGGAAAAGGGCTTGAGCTGGTATTTGGGGGAGCCCCAAGTGTGAGTGCCTGTAGGATGAGCATATAACTGCATGCGCCTCTTTGCTGGTGAGCACCAAACTGGACCAGCCAGTGAGTGGGAGACTTGTGGAGTAGGTAAAAAGACTGAGGGCCAGGGAAAGGATGTTGGATGGACACAGGGCCTGTGCCAGTACTTGGGAATCCACACATGTGCATTCTTGTGAACCTAGTGAGTGTTGAGTGCATGCTTTCAGTAGTGACCTCCTGCCTCTACCAGCCAAAGAGAAGGAGAGCACTTGGATATCTGGGCTTGTGTTTTATGTGATTCCTGTATGTAGGTGCTGTTGAAGGCAGTGTGTTTTCTGTGGCAGCCTGTGTGATCAGCCGTGTCAGTGTCCTCTGTGTGTGTGTGTTTGTGTGTCTCTGGGACATGTGCGCAGCTTTGCTACTGGTTGAACATGCAAACGGGAAAGCAGCAGCCATGTCCCTCAGCCTGGGTAGAGACGCGAGGTCCCTGGGCACTGGGTTGGGCTCCAGTGGCCGGGCAAGAGGAACCTGTGCTGGAGCTGCAGGAATTGGTCTCTGCTCCTAATGTTCCTTAATAAATACCATAAGGCTATATTCAAACAGAGTTTCTAATGTTTTCTGTGGAACCATATGAAGAACAATTCTGTTCTACAGTGAGGTCTTGCTCTCAATTTCTTTCTGAGATGTCATTTTGCCAGTGATTGACAGATTTAGTTTACTTTCTACAGACATGTTTTTCTACTCCTGCTTTTGAGATTTACTGTTCAAATCAGGAAGTGGCTTACTCAAAGGAAAAGGAAACAAGAAAATCAAAGATGCATGTATTTAAATAAGATTTTAATTTCAGGAGGACTTGCCTATGTGGGTTACATATTCAAATTGCCTGACATATTTGTCCCTGAATTTGCTCTGTGACCACAAGACAAAAAGGAAAAATAACTTCTATTTTATTGTTTTTGTGTATAATATAGCTATTCCAAAAGAAAAAGAGGGCAGCATATGAAAAAGTGAGCGACCCAGTGTACACCCAGGGCGTACTAGTGAGCTCTAGACAAAACTAGCAGGATGTTGGTGATACTGTAAAGCTGCCCTCTGTATGAAAGTTCATGTGGGAGGGGTGGTGTAAACCTCATTTATGCTTCAAACAAGTGGATTTCATTGGGAGAAACATTTTCTTTCCAGATAACCTTGCTGCATTAGAGCAGAATCTTATGATATGCTAGCATAGAATGAAAATTTGACATTAACAGGAGAGGTCCTGACTGAGGCAGGAGAAAGGGAAACAGTGTTTCCTGTGAGGTGTCTGCTCTGTGGTTCTCAAATATTTTTATTTATCTTGGGGAAATTCTCTAACTTGTGTTCAGCTTCCTGGAACAAGGAAAATTGGATCTAATGTTGCCCCCAGCTAATCCAAGGCTGCCTCAAAGACTGGTTTTAACCATGCCAGGAAACTGTTAACCCCTTAGAGACTCAACCTATATGTGACAAATCTTATTTTCCCAAAAATTAATCCATCTCACTGAGAATCATTCCTTCTCACAACTCTCAAAGGAACAAAGATTACTTTTTCAGTATGCATCAGTATATGAAAGTACAGCCTGGAATGGTAATTTTCCAGACACACCTCAGATACTGGGGCTTGGTTTCAGAGTCAAAGATGAATCTTCAATCTGTTAACACCAAGTAGAAAACTTAGATATGACCAAAAAAAAGGAGAAAGAAAAATAAAATAAAATAAAATAAAAATGAAAAAACAAGAAAATAAGAGAATAAGCTGATTTTACTATTGTAAAAGTAGCTGAAAAGACAGAGAAAAGATATTTAGCTGGATTGTATCACAGTTGCTTTTCTTATAGCAGTAGTTTGACAGAGAAAGAAAATGAAATTAATTCTGAGTTTGTGTTAACTGAGATCCTCCACTTGTAGTACAAATATACATAAAATTTGCACTTACAAAATTGTAGCAGCCATTTCTTTTATGATCACAACAGCAAACTAAACACTACTCAGATAATATGATATAAGCTCAGATAATGTTGAAAGTGGTAGTAGAAAGTGCTTGGTAAGAAAAAAAAAAAAAAAGAAAAACCCTGAGTGTTTAAACCCTGTGCCACTTGCATAGTTTACATATTAGCGGAAAATTGTTCATCATTTGTCTGAGTTCAGAGTTATGCTTCTGATATTTATATATATCGTGCAAATCTGTAAACCAATACAATTATTCTAACAACTTAGGAAAGCTTTCAGAGCTAATTGAAGTGTCTGTGTCATTTCTTTGTGTGTCTTTCAATATCAAGGACTGTAATATGGCAAAGGAAATGCTTTTGTTGTACAAAGAAATTTTTAAGTGCTTTTAATTAACGTTCACTTCCAGGTTGAGTTTGAGTGCTTAAAGACACTTCTGTTAAGTATTCCTGAAAATTCTTCAGTAACAGTCAAGTGACAAGTGGCTCTCACAAATGTAAAAGAAGCTTTGGTGAAGACAAGATATCTTTCCACTGCTGACAAAATTCCTTGTTTCATCTGATATTTGGCATATCCTGTTCTTTTCCATCTCCTTCATGGTTATCATAAATAGCAGTTCTGTGGTCTACAGAAGCACAAAGTATATCCTGGGACTTGGAAGCAAGCCTGATGTAGAGTAAATGTGGTACTAGCAGAAGTGTTAAGAAAAAAACAAGCAGACAAGCAGATGTAGGTGGTGCCAGATGCCTTCCTGCTTGTGCACACATTGTGCATTTTGTAATTCCAGATTAAACTCATGTAAAATCAAAATAATTCTCCTGGGCCAGCCTAAAGATCCATATCGGCTATACTTAGACTGTTAAATGTGTCTATGGCTGACAGTGATCCCTACCCTGCAGACCAAGCCACTGTGGTTTACCTCTACACATCTCAGGGATAGTTGCACCAGGAAGAACATGGTACATCTACGTGGTCCAGCATTTGATCAGGTCTTCTCTGGGTCATGTGTATTGGATCTGTGGCCATAATATTCAGAATAATGTAAATATTATTATGTAATTATAATGAAATTTTAGTTAATGTAATTAGCTAATTTATAGCATGATGTTATAAATATGGGCTGCATGACATAGGGTGCAGCATGTGAGGGTGTGGAGTAGAAAGTCTCGGGAAGGTAGGAAGAAAAAAAGCTGTGATCCTGTCTGTTAGAGGAAACTCCAAGTATAGTTACTGCAAAATCCACAGCTATTACTCCTCCCACAGGAAGGATAATCAGCTCGTTTATTGTGGAAGTAAGCTCAGGAATTAGTTGAGAATCATCAGATGATCAGTACCCAGTAGTGAAATGGATAATTTAATGGTTTCATAATTATATGACTGTTTTGTTGTATCTCAACTCAATATCCTGCTCCAACAATCACCAATAATGGAAAATTAGGGAAGAGTACAAAACCAGAATAAGCACACAATGACATTTTGCCTCCCTGAGTATTCAATAGTTCGTGGTTTAGGCATAAACTAGAGATAATATCATTGTGTAAAATAACCCTTGATAGATTTCCATAAATGTGTCCAGTCTCTTTTTGTCTCATATACATTTTATATCCTGTGTCAATAATATCAACATCTTAACTAAGTGTTAATCCTGTGTCTTATACCTTCTCAGTGTCTCTAAGAGTATTTGGCAAGGAACCTTGATAAATACTTTCAGAAATTCAAATAAACTAGTAGCTGCTTCTCCATTGTTTACATGCCAACTGCAGTTTATATTGATATGAATCATCAGGTAATAATATGAGATATGAAGTTGAAAGATAAATGAAAAAAAGAGAGATTCAGACTGAATAAAAGGAGCACCTTTTTCTCCCCAAGGAGGCATGTCAGCAGTGGAAGAGGCTTCCCAGAGAGGTTGTGCAGTCTCTGCCCTTGAGGGTTCTCAAGACGCAACTAGATCAATCCCTGAGCAACCTGATCTGACCTCAGAACTGGTCCTGCTCTGAGCAGGGACTGGATTAGAGATCTCCTGAGGGCCCCTCCATATGGAATTATCCTATGATGCTATGTTTTTTTCAAGTATCTGTTCTTAGCTTTTGGCTGCTGTTAATATGTATTCCGATGTAGCATTATAACACTGCAGACCTCAGTGCTGCCATAAATGCTCAGAGACAATACTGATAACCTTATTCCATTAAACATGACTACAGGTTAAGTTTGGTGTCAAATACTTGTCAAGGTTTATTGTTCAATGTGACAGACCTTTATATGATCATTTCAACAAGGTGTTAATGTATGTAAAACCATGACAAGGCATCAGCAGAAAAACACATTAATTTTGCTCTTGAGAGTTAGCCATGAAACATTAAGGAAGACATTTACACCAGGCAACTGCAAAGTCTTTATGCCTTCTACTATTCTGTTACCTAAGAAAAAAAGTGTTTCTGATAAATGTTATCCAACAGGAAGTTAAAAAGCTAAATGAAATCCTTACTTTTTCTGAAAACTGGAAACACTGACTTCTGCTCATCTGTGCCTAAGAGGATCCAGAATCCTCACATCTTCAATGTTTATAAATTTTATATTTCAGGCAATATTGAAAAACAGCCTGTTTATACCTCTATTTTTATGTGTCTTGTGCTCTTCATCTCAAATATCTTTTTTCTCTCTTCCCAGTGTTCCACTGATGCATTGGTGGAAAGCAAATACATCAATTTTCATCTTCAGAACTTTCAATCTCATCCAGAAAAAGCCTTTCCCATCCAAGCAGTCTCATACAGTATTTCTAACAGCCTTGCTAGCCATCTTGATCATGGAGTGACCTTTATTCCAGATAGGGTCTACTTGAGTGCCTTACTTGTTTCATTTCTGTTACCTACCAGGAAGAAATTAATGATTTTCTAAGGAAATGTAGAGTATTTATAAATGGAAATCTTTCAGGACAAGTTAGACAAATATCTCCCAGAAATTACTTAGTTATCATTGGTGACAAGAGATGAACTGCAATTTGTCATGCTGATTTTCTAGACCTGTGTTTTTATTAGTCTATGTATCAATGCTCCTCTAAATGCCTCTAACACTCCTCTAAACTCTACTACAGGCACTTGGACATATACAGGAGATGACATGTGCCTTTTTGGGATGTATCAAGTAATGTTTTTTTACTATGGATATTACTTCCATGTTTGATTCTACTCCTCCAATGCAAAATCTGTCTTGCAGGAAATGGAGAGAGGTGAAAAGCAGGAAAAAAGGAAATTAAACAGATCCTTCCCTCAAATAACACAAAACCACACATTATAATAAACTTCCTTAATGATAATTACATTGTTAAAGCCATCCTGGCTGAATAAAAATGGTAGTAGAATATTTTAGATGTTATTTGCTGAACCATTGTTGAAAAACCACAGGGACTCCAGGCCAAAATCTCTCTCAGATCTGGATAATCTGGGAATCTGACTGGTTTCTAGGGTTTCCCTAACTCTGGAAGGTTTTATACTAGTCATTTATTAAAAAATACTGTTCAATGTCAAAAAGTTGTAATATGACATTGTAGCATGAACTGTTCCACTTGGAGTAACAACATAAGAAGCATCCTGCTAAGTAAAATCTTTGGTACTTTCAGCAGAGCTATAGGAGATGCTGGCCACTGTTTGCTTTTCATTTCCCTTGAATTCCCTCAGTGTCTGTGGCTTGTTTATGAGGGATGCTACAGAGTACATTCAAAACTAGTAGCCACTTATGATCCTCTTGTCCACCAATTTGTCTAATCCCTTTCTGAATCTGCAGGTGCTGTCTGTTTTCAAAACTTTCTGTGGCAGAAATTTCCAGAAGTACTTACTCATATCTGCTTTAAATCATCTTCCTCCTGCTTGTTTTATTAAGTGTTCCTGAGTTTTTGCATTGTTGGATTTGTCATTCAGGTTATCTTTTGCCTTAATGATTTTGTAAACCTTGAAACCTTGAGTACTGAAATGAAAAAGGGCTGAATGCAATCAGAAACCTATAATCAATCTCTACAATCAATACTCAAATTATTTAAACAGCTTTAAATAATCAAAGTGATTTAAAGCCCACACAACAAGTAATAGTATGAGTTTTCCAGTGCTGTACTGATATTATTGAGTGTTGTATTTGAAAAGAAACACTGCTAAACAAAATGAAAGCGCTGAAAGGACATCTAAGGCAACATTGAACAAAGCAGCAGTAAGAAAGTGTTTTGAGAACAAACATAAAAACAAGGTAATGTCTTTTAGCCATTTTTCCTGACTGAGACGTTGTATCTGCTTCCTTGTACTTGATAGAGCTTGATAGACTTTCCACTGAATTACTTAATCACATATTGAACCTACTTACACTTTTGGTCTCTACGGCGCTTTATAATTATGAGATCCACAATTTAATTTTATTCTGTGTGGAAATGTACTTCCTTTTGCCTGATTATTTTATTGGATACTCCTGTTTCCTGGACTCTGAAAGAGAGTGAATAATTGTTCCCTAATCAATTTCTTCATACCCTTTACAATGCTGTGCGACTCTACATCTACCCCCTGCTGTCTGTTTTGCAGGCTGAAGAGTCCTAGTTTGTTAAGTCTTTCCTCATATGAAAACTGTTCCTTGTCTTTGATCATCCTTGTCATCTTTCTTTGTACTTTTGCAGGCTGTACCTTTCTGAGATAGGATGATTAGAACAGCATGAAGCACTCAAGATGTGGATGTACCATTGGTTTACACAACAGTGCAATTAAATATTGTAGGGTTTCTAAATTCTTTTGCTAATAATACTTTACATTCTTCCTCTCCTTTGCTACGAATCTGATATTTTTCTACAGCAGCTCATAATAATGTAGGATGTCTTTACTGAGAAGAATCAGGTAATTTACCTCACAGGGTAGGTGTAGCAGTTATCTTTTTGACTATGTGTATTGTTTTCAATCTATTTGAATTATTCACTTGCTGTCTTACTGAACAACCATTCCTATAAAACACCTTTGTGCAACTATTTGCAGTCAGTGTTTATTTTTTTTAATCTCAATTGTTTTGACTCACCAGCAAAATTTCCCATTTCATTGTTTACTCCCTTCTCCAATGTCAATATATTTGCATGGCAGAGCTCCCAAAAGAGACAATAATGTACCTTCACTGGTAACCTATGTTGACAACTTCTTACCTCACTTGTATTAAGAGAAACTTCATTTAAACATCTTTTGTGCAGCAATGGGAACAATAATGGAAAGGGGTGAATAGATATTTGAAGTATTAGTATGACATAATAAAATTAAAGCTTAGTAATATAAGATTTAACACACTAGGGAAAAGGCGAGCTGAAATATCCACGTGCAATGAGAGGATGAGAAGACATTAAATTTGCTTAAAAGACTTACCTAAAAGAGACATGAAAAATCTACCACTTACATACTCTATGAGACTGATTTAAAAAAAAAGCACACAACATTTTGAATTACACTGGCAGGTGCATCAAGTTCTGGAGCTGAAAAGTTGTAGTATACATGATTCCAAAAGCTCCCTTGGGAGGTCTCTAATGTAATCCTCTGCTCAAAGGAGCCAAAAATGAGTTCAGCCCAGGTTTCCCACAGCTTTGTCCATGCCTTGAAAGCCTCCAAAAAAGAGATACCAGCACTTTTTGGAGATCAGCTCCAATATTAAATATCCTCACAGCATTTTTTTTCTTATGCCTTATCTGAACTAACCATATTTTAACTTACACCTGCTGCCTCTTATCTTCCTATGAAAAGCCTGTCTTTATATTCTCAACAACCTCCCATAGGTGCTAGGGGCCTGCTCTTAGGTCCCCCTAAAGCTGTCTCTTTTCCAGGCTGAACAAACCTGGCTCCGTCAGCCTCTTCTCATGGGACAAGTGGTCCAGCCCCTGTCTGGCTTGGTAGCTCCCTGCTGGACTAGGTCAAGTTTATCAGGTTGGAAGCTTCCTTCCTTTTATGGACCTTTTAATACCTCAGAGATTTTAGTTTGGTTATCTAATAACTATTATCATGGATCTAAGATTTATGTAGGTATAAAATTCTATGTTACTTATAAAAATGTTAGTTAAGCATTTCAGAGATACTGTGATTATTAATAACAATTTCTGATAAAAAGAAACTAACTTCTAGTAAACCCTTAAAGATAATATAAGAACTGTCACAGGTCTTATTAAATGAATTCTTTGCTGCATTTGTTAATGTAATGAATTTTCACTGAATTTGCTAACATGAATGAGCCTAACACCTTTAGAGTACTTCATGAATTTCCACATAATATATGGCCAGCATTTGTTATGTAAGTATACATACACACACACACACACACACGTGTATATGCAAGTATGTATGGCATATTGGATATAGAGTCCTGACTAGTTACTTTGAACTAGTGTATGAAATCATGCTCATTCACAATGTGCACAGCAAATATAAAACACATACTTTCAAACTTTTATAGGATATCGTATTCAAAGGGTTCCTTTTTTTGTTTCTTGCACAAACCGTATTGCCAAGGATTTCTCATTTATGGAAAATAAGATGCTTCAAATTTGGTTTAGTCAGATATAACTGCAGCCAGTCAGAAATTTGTGGTCAAAGTATAATTTTCCTGAAACATAAGCTCCTCTTTAATGTAATTTTCATGAAACCATCCTTCAGGATGTGTGCAGACTTCAGGTCAATAAAACACAGATTTCAAAAGACCTTAGTCTCTAAGGAAAAAATGCCTGTTTGTATTCCTATTTGAAAGCATACACACAAGTAGTCATCCAACCTACAGCTTCCTTAGATACAGCATTAATTTATGTAGGCTTGGAAACTGCAGTTTGGGCCTAATTTAAATTTATGGTGTTCAGCAAAGTGTTTATTCTGATTGGTTCTTTAATAGAAAAGTTTAGGACTGAAGACAGGTAGTTTGATTATTATTCTATCGAAGTGATTAAATATATTGAAAGACACTCAGTGTACTGAAAATAGGTTCTAATTATTTATCATAGGTAAAACTTTCTAGAACACAGAAAGATGTTTAATCAGCACTTTCTGAAAGCTTTCCTTTATGAATGTATTTGCTTATTTATTCTTGTTTCCGACTTTGAGTCGTCACTGTTTCTTTGTAGGTGGAAGTAATGACAACACTGAAACAGCTTTGAGAGACTATTCTCTGGTTCAGTGAACTGAAAATTACACAACCTCTCTTGAGGTTCTCTTTAAATTTTGAAGTGGTTATACAAAGTCTGAAAATGTTTGCATTAAAATAAGTCAGAGAAGAAAATGAACTGGGGACAAATCTAGCTTACCTTACCCATTTAGGTTGTCCTATGGATGTTAATGACATCACTTAAGATGAAAAAGATGGGAAAATAAATTTTTTTATAGTAAACTTATAGTCAGCAACACTTAACATGCTTTTAATCCATGAAAGAAACAGGTGGGGTTTTTTTTAACAGGGTCATATTTAAGTCTATTGTTCTGCAGTAATTTCTGTAACAGTCTTTATTTTCTGAGGATAGTTTCATAGTACTTTTCCATGTTAAGGAGCTGACCTAGAATGTAAGTTTCCAAAGAAGCTTTCAGAGAAGAAAGTGGGGTAGGAGTATGGGCTTCCAAATATTTATGACCATTGCCTCAACAGTTCTTTAATACTTTCTTGTGCTTTTGATATTTTGGCTAATCTCCAGAAGGATGTGAAAATATGTGTGTTAAGAATGGAAGGTAAATCCCCTATTTCATGTTGACTATTCCTCCTTGCAAAGAGAGGGAGAAAAGTGAATGAAAAGCAGGCTGAATGGTCTTCCTACCTGAACTATGAGGAATGAGCTTGCTTCGCCATACACATGCTTTTCTTAGTTTCTAAAGAGACAATATGACATACATTTTCTTAGAATGCCATTTAAGTGGATGAAAAATTAACTCCCCAGATTTTCAGGAGTTCTGAGAATTAAAATAAGAAATGTTACCTCAGAATTCAAGAAGCTCGCATGACTGGAATGTGGTCATGGATGGCTACAGGCTTTTCAGGAAAGACAGACCAGCAAGGCGAGGTGGGGGAGTTGCTCTTTATGTGAGGGAGCAACTGGAATGCATCAAGCTCTGCCTTGGAGCGGAAGGAAAACAAGCTGAGAGCTTGCGGGTAAAAATTAAGGGACAGCCAGAATGGTTGACACTGTTGTAAGTGTTTGCTACAGGCCACCTGGTGAAGAAGAGGAAGTAAATGAGGCCTTCTACAGACAGCTGGAAGTAACCTCACAATTGCAGGCCCTGGTTCTCATGGGGGACTTCAACCACCCTGATATTTGCTGGAAAAGCAACATGGAAAGCCATGCATGATCCAGAAGGTTCCTGTCGAAAACTGAAGACAACTTTTTGATGGAGGTGATGCAGGAGCCAATGAGGTGAGATGTGCTGCTCAATGTTACCCTAACAAAGTAGGAAGGGCTGGTTGAGGATTTAAGAGTTGGGGGTAGCCTTGGTTGCAGTGACCGTGACACGGTTGAGTTTAGTATACTGTGAGGTACAAGCAGGGCTATGAGTTGGGTTACAACCTTGCACTTCAAGAGGGCCAACTTTGGCCTCTTCAAAGACCTGCTTGGAGGAATCCCATGGGCTAGGGCTCTGGAAGGCAAGGGGGTCCAAGAGAGCTGGCCAGTATTCAAGGACCACTTCCTCTGAGGTCAAGATTGGTGCATCCTTAGGAGGAAGAATTCAGGCAGAGGAGCCAGGAGACCCGCATGGATGAGCAAAGAGCTTCTAGAAAAACTCAAATGGAAGAGGGCAGTTCGTAGTATGTGGAAAAAGGGACTGGCCACTTGGGAGGAGTATAGGAATGTTGTCAGGATGTGCAGAGATGCGACAAGGAAGGCCAAGGCCCCCTTGGAACTAAATCTGGCAGTGCATCTCAAGGATAACAAGAAGGGCTTCTTTAAATACATCAGCACTAAAAGGAAGACTGGGGGTACAGTGGGCCCACTGCTGAACAAGGAAGGGGCCCTGGTGACACAAGATGCAGAGAAGGAGGAGTTACTGAATGCCTTCTTTGCTTTGGTCTTTACTGCTAAGGCTGGCCCTCAGGCATCTTAGCCCCAAGAGAAGAGAGGACAAATCTGGAGAAAGGATGACTTACCGTTGGTTGAGAAGAATTAGGTCAGAGATCACCTATGCAAATTGGATCCTTGCAAATCCATGGGCCCCAAAGGGATGCACCCACAAGTGCTGAGGGAGCTGGTGGATGTTCTTGCTGAGCCACTCTCCATCATCTTTAAAAGGTCGTCGAGGATGGGAGAGGTGCCTGAGGACTGGAGGAAAGCAAATGTCACTCCAATCTTCAAAAAGGGCAAGAAAGAGGATGTTGGAAACTACAGGCCAGTCAGCCTCACCTCCAACACTGGAAAGGCGATAGAGCAGTTCATCCTGGAGGTCATCTCCAGGCATGTAGAGGACAAGAAGTTTATCAGAAGCAGACAACATGGATTCACCAAGGGATGATCATGCTTGACCAACCTGATAGTTGGATAGCTGATACCTGATAGTATCAGTATGACTGCCTGGGTCAATGAAGGGAGAGCAGTGGATGTTGTCTATCTTGACTTCAGTAAGGCTTTTGACCCTGTCTCCCATAGCATCCTTGTAGGCAAGCTACGGAAGTGTGGGCTGGATGAGAGGACAGTAAGGTGGATTGAGAACTGGCTCAACAACAGAACTCACAGGGTTGTGACCTCACAGGGCAGAGTCTGGGTGGAGGCCTGTCACTAGTGGTGCTCCCCAGGGGTCTGTGCTGGGTCCAGTCCTGTTCAACATATTCATCAAAGACCTGGATGATGGGATAGAGTGTAACCTCAGCAAGTTTGCTGATCATACCAAGCTGGGAGGAGTGGGTGATACACCAGAAGGCTGTGCCGCCATCCAATGACACCTGGGCAGGCTGGAGAGCTGGGCCAAGGGGAACCTCATGAAATTCAACAAAAGCAAGTGCAAGGTCCTGCCCCTGGGGAGGAACAACCCCATGCACCGGTACAGGCTTGGGACTGACCTCTGTTAAGGAGGACCCGGTAGTGTTGGTGGACAGCAAGGTGGCCCTGAGCCAGCAACGTGCCCTTGTGGCCGAGAAGGCCAACAATATCCTGGGCTGCATTAAAAGGATTGTGGCCAGCAGGTCAAGAGAGGTTCTCCTCCCCTTCTACTCTGACCTATTGAGACCTCATTTGGAGTACTTGTGCCCCCAGTTTAGGCTTCCCAGTAACACCTGTATTGTCTGGCAATTCTGGAAATATCAATTGTTTACAAAGATTCAGTCAAGATTTAGTACAAAAGGCCACAGATGACTTCTATATGTTAATATCTGTGTTCTTCTTATCTAGAGAAGAAACATGAATCTAAATATTTCCTTGACACTAATGCCTTAACATAAAAACAGTAAAGCATATTAAACTCGCCAGAACTTAATGGTGATCTTGTATGTAGAGGAATAAACACTTAATAGAACTGTGATTATTTTCTACAAATACACTGTGATGAAACAGATCATATTAATCTAATCTGAAAATGCTTCTGGCTCTAAAAAAAGTGATAAATATTTTAATTATATAACATGAATTTTTTACTAAATATAGTGTTAAATAGAACACTCAGTAATCTGCAGTATTTTTGATTACCATATCCAGTTCATCTGTTAAAAATTATTAGAGGTTGTTTCTTTTTTTTTGTTATATGAATGAATGGCTGTTAAAAGAATATATTTTAATCTTGGTTTTAAATAGGTTTTTATGGTGTCTTATAAACTAAAGGCTTATGTATTAAAAAGTACTCACCATTTTTGACAAGCAATATATCAATACATGTGATATCTGAAATAACTGCAACGTTTGAATTATTATTATTTAAAATAAAAACATATATTCATATCACCACTGCATATCAAAGACTATGACTTTATGTATGGTTTCACTAATGATAATTCTAAGACCTTGTGAATCACTTCTGGCTTCACTGGTTTTGTATATAGCTTGTGGAAGCATCCTGATATATTGCAATAAATATGAGGAAAATAGGGATAAGAAAGAGACTGTCTTTTTTCTAGAGTCATGCACACCTTCTACTGAAATGAACAGCTACAATCTTCCGTCTTACATCGATGTCACACCATGACTGGCAGGGATTCTAAACAGAGTTTTATTATTGCTCATTAGTAAAAATTTTGATCAAGAGAGTAATCTACTTAGTGTATATAACAGTTTATGAAGTAGGTAAATGTTGAAAATATTAGGTTTCTGTTTTCTGTCTGAAATTTTCCCCTAGGCATATAATTTGTTTGGCAATGGGCTAAGAATGCTTACTACCTGTTTATGGGGTAGTAACTATATTCTTTGCTAAGTAAACCCTGAAGCAAAATTCCAGGTTTGTCAGCTTATGGTGTAATTATTATAGAGATGAAGACATTATTTCTCAAGTCATTAATGAATATTATTATATTTGTTGTTACAGTTTTATGGCTTCTCATCCTTCATTCTGCTTAGCTACTATAAATCTGTTCTGATTAGCTGTTGCCTTTAGAGCTACTTAACGAAAATGTTGGTCAGAAGTTTTGTCTGTTTTCTATGTCCCTTGATGAAAAGTTGATCTCACCAAAAACAGGTCCCATTATTATCAGATTATATTGCATATTTGAGGTGAAATATTTAACATAATGATGAGATTTCTTTGAAGATTACATGATCATATCTGTGGTGAGAATATGAATATGAAATGCAGAGGTTAGTTATCAAACACGCCCATCAGAATTAAGGGTTTGTAATGCTAATTTGTGGTCAGCAAATCTAGGAAAGTGTTGGTGATCAGTAGATTTCTTTACCTGAAATATTAAAGCAATGACAGGGGAAATTTTATGGGTGGAAATCAAGGTCATTCTTTGATTTATGAATTTTAATTTACATAAGTAAGCCTTAAAATTATAAATATACATGACCATGAAATTTTATTTTGTGTGCCATGGGATATAGGCAAGTATGATTAATTAAACTGGCTGTCTTAAATGTAAGGGGAAATATGTAGCAAAATATTCCTACAAATAATTCCTATGCTGCCATTGATTAGGTATGACCATGTATGACAGTTGAGTCACTGTCACATCTTATTTATTCACATGTCTGCCTGGACAGTAACTTTATCTTCCCCTACAGACCCTGTTTGTTCAGTGGTTTTGTTTTCTCTGTTGTTTAGAATATAAGCCATCTGGGGCAATCTCTATCCTTGTGCTATTTCTTTTTGCTATATCCAGTACAGTGGAATTCTAATCCCTGACACAAAACATCAAGCACTATGTAATGGATATATTTTCTGTTGTGCTTCTGCCTTATCCAATCTGTTTTATTTATTTTCTACCACTTTTGTTGACTTTTAAAAATTTATTTAAAGTTTGGGGGGTGGTTGGTATTTATCTAATCACTTTCTTTACCATGAGGTGGTAATTTTTTTAAGCCCTTTTCTGACTGTATATATATGTATTTATGATGCCTAGATCATCTTGTCTGACCTTTAAATTAAGATAGGCCCTTGAATATTACCCAGTTACACTGTACTGAGAGTAATAAATTGTGTTGAAATTCAGGCTACATGATATACAAATAGAAAGAAACTTCAAGTGACAGAAAATTCAGTACCTCTCTTAGTAAATTTTTCCAGAGATAAAATATTGTCAGTGTTAAAGAATTCTGCCAGGTTTCTTATTTGAATGTTTCTGGCTTTTATATTAAGTGTATTAGTCTCTTTGATTAAGAGTCCCTTAACAGTTATTATTTTTCTCACATGGAAATGCTTATGCACCATAATGAAAAGAATTCTCAAATTTCTTTTTAATGAACCAAAATTAAAATATGTAGATATTTTTTTCTTATGTTATAGTTTTTCCTTGTTTTCTTCATTTTGGGGAGACTTTTCTTCATCTTGCAT
Organism: Phalacrocorax aristotelis; assembly: GCF_949628215.1. Taxonomy (NCBI): domain Eukaryota; kingdom Metazoa; phylum Chordata; class Aves; order Suliformes; family Phalacrocoracidae; genus Phalacrocorax; species Phalacrocorax aristotelis. The sequence goes on along the minus strand of NC_134279.1, from coordinate 62,973,181 downwards.
GCATCTCCCTTATATTTTGGTTCACTGTATTCCTGCACTATACTAATGTCTGAATTCCATTTATTTAGACATTTCTTTCCAGTTTAATTTCTTCCTATATTTTTCAAGCACAAGTCTGATTTTCTTCTGTAATTTTATTTTTCTACATTTGCACCTTTAGGGAGGATTAAACATTCAGAAATTTCTTGAGTAAAGCTATACAATTTACTTAAATAACCCATTTGGTGGGATTGGGTCTGCCTAATTAATTTGTGGCTTGGCCCCTGAAGACCATTTATGTTTTTGAACATTTTCTTCAGCATTTTATATCTCTTAACTGAGGATCAGCTGACCTCAGAGAAAACCTCCCATTAACTCCACTTCATTAAACAACTTTATCCTCTTTTTACAAACTTTGTTTTCCTTTTCTTAGGTCTTTCTTATGCTTGTTATCATATGTTGAGAATAGTGTTGTTATTGTGAAATTACTAATATACAGATTGTTTCTGTTTTAATGTGCTACCTTGCCCCAGTGTAGTCAATTAATATTGGCCAGATTTTATTCTGTCTCTGTGGCTTCATGTTGATTTTACCCACAGTCTTCACTACAATCCCTTAAATATCTGCAATATTTATTGCTCAGGGATCTCCTCTTTTCTCTGGACATATCCTAGTAGGAAAGAATATTATTTATACAATACTTTTAATAATGTACTCAGTAAACTGGTTATTTCAGTAATATTTCAAAAGACCATAAGTGGACTAAACAAGAACAAAAGACAAAGTAGGAGGGAAAAAATTGATATCTTTGAAGTGAAGGCTCTGGGTCAAACAACAGACATGAGGCCTGCTTATAATTTAGTCTAAAAGGTTACTTTATTTTCCTGTACCAACAGAATTGGCCTTAAAATGTATTTATTTTATGGTTCCTTTATACTGACAGGGTTATGAAACAAGGATTTAACCTAAAGGAGAGCACAGACCTAAGCAAAATGTGTTTGGACTTTTCCCCATTGAAAACAGTGACAAATATCTAAAAGATCAAGAGCAATTAGCAGTCCACAGAAACAAAATGAAGATATTATGGAAACTATTTCAGAAGGAGACACATAACTGGAGAAAAAGTGGTAGGAACTAAAATGATTGAAAAGTCAAAATGCATTTCTTTTTTCCACACAATGGAGCCTAGACAAAGTTGACTCAGTTTTACTGCAATAATACACATAAAAAGCCTCACTGGAAACAATCTAATTACATACTCTTCTTTAGAAGAAAAATATCCCTGAAGTTACTTTCAGTGATGTAAATGACCTGCCCATAACCATCATATTGTTGTGATAAAAATACATCTACAACTATTTTAATTTTTCTAAAAATTTATTCTGAGAACTCTGTTCTGACAAGCATTCACATTTCAAATATATTATCTAGAATTTCATCAAAATCAAAATATTATGAAATAGAAGGCAACTGAAAAATTCCAGGATAGATGATGTAGCTAAGTCTCTTCATTTTTATGTACTGGGATCAAGATATTTATAAAAAGACTTTATTCCCAGACCCATATCTTTTGCAAACAGAGCTGAATATCAGAGTAAAGTAACAGACTTGTCTGCGATATTGTCACAGAGTAATTTGCACCTTTGCATTGTTTACTTTAATTTCTTCCAATCGGTAATTACATAATTGGAAGCAAAGTGAAATACAAACTCCTTTCAGATATTTTAGAAATGAAATAGACTATATTATAAATCAGACGGTAAATTCAGCTACAGGCAAATCATATTTTGATAGCAGCAATGAAACTTTTGGGAGAGACTTACATTTAAGAAGGTCATAAAAAAATCAGAAAAAAGTATTAGTCTTTTCAGACTAACCACTTCACAAAACCTATATTGATGGTTTGTATGCCTTGGATTCAAATATTTCACATCTTATTTTAAGTCTAATTTTGAGTTTGAGGTTTCTGAGTGCAGCTGAGTCTCATCTTGGGCGTGACATTTCTGCAAGACAAAAAGCGTGGTATCAGTTAAGCTGCCCCAATTAAAACAAAAATAGATTTATTTTCTTCATGATGGATATGTAAGTAATGGCCCCATACTATGAATGATTGCTTTGGAAACAGTTGTTCCACAAATATCCCTCTAGTTATGAATGTTTGAGATAGGAAATGGAAGACTTAATCATTATATTAGGTAGCTCTGGCAATTTTAGGCACTACTGCAAACGTTCTTAGTGGAAAATATGCTGGAAAATGTGTAAGAAAAGTTTCTGCAGATTTTGGTCTCCTAACCTCTTTTTTCCTTCAAAATATCACTTTGTCTAATGACATTATTTACATCATATTACATATTTATAGTCTGCTTTCTATGTGATAGGCAAGATAGGTTTTCTGCCCTGAAGAGCAGGTAAGTGGCAGGAAAGAAGTGACAAAGAGAAAATGACAAAAATGTCCAGGGAAGAAACAGCCAAGGAGTTCCTGATGATAACAGAAATGAGGAGTAATATGCTGTACGGGTATCCTGTGAAAAGCTGATATAGCCTAACAGCTAATATAAAGGATAAAAAAAACCCCAAGAAATGCTACTGTAGTATTAGGTTTTATTCATTAAATCAATCACAAGGAATCAAAATGGATAAAGAAATCATTATCCCGCTCTACTCAGTGCTTGTCAGGCCACACCTGGAGGACTGTGTACAGTTCTGGTCCCCGCTCTACTAAAAGGCTGTGGACAGGCTGGAAGGGATCCAGAGAAGGGCCACCAAGATGATCAAAGGATTGGGAAGCCTGTCATATGATGCTAGGCTGGGAGAACTGGGTTTGTTCAGCCTTGAGAAAAGGAGGCTCAGAGGGGATCTCATTACCATGTACCAGTACTTAAGGGATGGCTACAAGGAAGATGGAGACCCCCTTTTTACAAGAAGTCATATGGGGAGGACAAGGGGGAATGGACACAAATTGCTGTCATGGAGATTCCGATTGGACACCAGAGGGAAATTTTTCACAGTGAGAACAGTCAACCCTTGGAATAATCTCTCCAGGGAAGTGGTTGACTCGGCCACATTGGACATCTTCAGGAGTCGTCTGGACAGGGTGCTGGGCCATCTTGTTTAGACTGTGCTCTTCCTAGAAAGGTTGGACTAGGTGATCCCTGAGGTCCCTTCCAACCTGTGATTCTGTGAACAGATAAAATTGTTACAGAAGATGACATGAGGTAAGAGTAACAGACACTATAAAATGTATATAGCCCTCACTATTGATTGGTTGAGGTTTAGAATCCAGATCTCCAAATATTGAAGTGATAGAAAATTCATTATTCATTCAGTATTTATTTAGCTTAGATAACCACATGAAAGTTTTCTATTCTGGTTCCAGTTTTTGGTAAAAATCTTGATATAAACCAGATAATTCCCTTCCTTATTACAAACCAATTCAGAGACTAAAATGACTACAACTTTATGCAGACACTCATAACAACGACCATAGTACACTCATGTATACACTCACGGTACTGTATTTCATCCAGGAACATTTGCAAGATCATGCACTAGTGAATTAGCATCATGAAGTTAGTTTTAGTTGGATGAATATTAACCAGCAAGATGAGATAAGGAGTGTAATTACTATAGGACAATCATACAACCAAGCACAGTCTCATACTTTCAATCCTTCCTGAGTGTTAACTCATGATTACTAAATAGCTTGCTTAGCTGTGCCTTATTCTCCCCTAACTGTTCTATTCTGAAAAAAAGGTATGTCAGAACTGTCTGAAAAAGATGAGGTTAGCAGTTTGAAATACTGAACAGCAGTGCAGAACTGTGTGCTTCATACAAATTAATCTATCCCTTAGCAATAATCTAGCAGCCAATCAGAATTCTCCCTTAACCCAAATAGTTCTATAATGTACTTAAAATCATTGAAGTCCAGGTGCCTTACACTATTTAAATGAAAAGTAACAAGGAAATTTAATCTTAAGATTATTAAGTATTTATAGCAGTGGCTAGGGGCTATCACCTAGCAACAACATGGCCCACAGAGTAAATCTAATAAACTGTGGCTCATCTTTTCTGTCATCAGTGATGAAATAATCAAGACAGGAAAAGCACAAGTAGTAATGACATTGAGAGAATCTAATGATAAAATACAGGAGCATTTTAGGAGACAAAGAGTGTGTTGAGAATATAGTCTGCACAGTAATTAGGATAAAGCAAAGCTGGACTTCAGCCACAATAAGCTGAATGGGAAGAAAAGATTGAAGTGAGGGGGAGGGGGAGGAAAACTGGAGGAAGAAGATAAACGATTAAACATGGCAGAGATAGGGATTTGGGAACAGTAAATAAAATAAGATGCTGTCAAGTCATCTTTCCTGGGCAGACTTCTGAAAAAGAAGGGCAGAGAGATTAAAATTTTATCAGATAGCTTAAGAGATTATGGTAGTTGTACCTCAAAACATAAAAGCTACTTTGCAGGGCCTCGTGCAATTCAGCAGGATGCTGTTGGGTCAGAATTGATATCAGCAAGGCACCGAGGATAAGTTTGAAGTTATCACACTGTAGAAAGGAGAAAAGTTCAGCCCAAGATTTACAATAAGTAAAAAAATAAAAAACTTGCACCAGGGTTTGCAGCAGATAAAAAAGGCATTAGAAATGTATGTAATTACAGTTAAGCACTTGTCACCATTTTGGAAAGGTGGTATTTACTCAGGCTTATACTATACAGAGACATGTCTGCTTTTTTTCCTCTGAGTCTGTGGTGCTGAATTCCACATGCAGGTTCACTAAAAACAGGGGGAGCTTTCTGTCTAAGAGTATTTCATATTCTGCTTTAAAGATATCTACAGGACCTCAGTTGACCAAATAATGGTAAAACCACATATTCGTAATCACAGGAAGCAGTATATGCTTCATAGCTCCCCAGAGCAATGAATTTCCTCTGTTATATTCAGCACAAACCAGTCAAATGAATGACAGGCAGTAACTCTGGCTAATAATAACTTGAATCATTGGTCCCTGACAAAATGCTTCCGAAACTCCTATATTGCTAGGCTTGTTCTAAAACAATTCCTGCAATGGGTAGTGCTCCATGTTAGTGCCAATGCTGTTGTTTGAGGTAGCTGGACAGAGGTCACTGAAGAGCCTTGTGGAGAACCCTTCTCTCCCTGTAGTCAAGGAAGAAGTGGATTAAAAAAAAAAAAAAAAGAATAAAAAAAAAATGAAGGTATCCCTCAGTAGAAAGGAAGTGGGAATGGAAGTGCCATCTTAGCTTTAATCACACTTCCTCCAGCACAAACATACAATTTAATTATTTAAAATATTTTAAGTTTATTTTAACTAATTTATCAGTCAGAAACAATAAATGACAATTTCAGGGCTCAACAGTTTTGACATACTCACCCAAGGTAATGATATTTAAGACCATACAGAAATGGAACACAATATTATTTAGAGCCAGAAATTTTCTTTACACACAGAATACACGCAAAATCATATAGCTTGGAAAAGACCTTTAAGATCATCGAGTCCAAATGGAAACCTAAAACCGCCAGGTCACCACTAAACCACGTACCTAAGCAACACATCCAAATATCTTTTAAATATCTCCAGGGATGGTGACTCAACCACTTACTTAAGCAGCCTGTTCCAATCCCTGACAACCCTTTCAGTGAAGTAATATCTCCTAACATCCAATGTACATCTCCCCTGGCACAGCTTGAGGCCAATTCCTCTCATTCTATCACTTATTACTTGGGAGAAGAGACCAACCTCCACCACCTCACTACAACCTCCTTCCAGGTCCTTGTAGAGGATGATAAGGTTTCCCCTCAGCCTCCTTTTCTCCAGGCTAAACAACCCCAGTTCCCTCAGCCACTCCTCATAAGACCTGCACTTCAGACCCTTCACCAACTTCATTGCCCTCCTCTGGAGGCACTCCAGGAACTCAATGTCTTTCTTGTAGTAAGGGGCTCAAAACTGAACAAGGTATTTGAGATGTGGCCTCACCAGCATTGACTACAGGGGCACAGTCACTTCCCTACTCCTGCTGGCCACACTATTCCTGATATAAGCCAGGATGCTGTTGGCCTTCTTGGCCACCGGGGCACACTGCTGGCACATATTCAGCTGGCTGTCAACCAAAACCCCCATGTCATTTTCCTCCAGGCAGATCTCCAGCCACTCCTCCCCAAGCCTGTAGCATTGCATGGGGTTATTGTGGTCCAAGTGCAAGACCTGGCATTTGGCCTTGTTAAACCTCATACAATTGACCTTGGCCCATCAATCTAGCCTGTCCAGATCCTTCTGCAGAGCCTTCTTTCTGCCAAGCAGATCAACACTCCTGCCCAACTTGGTGTCATCTGTAAACTTACTGAGGGTGCACTCGATCCTCTTGTCCAGATCATTGATAAAGATATTAAACAGAACTGGCTCCAACACTGAGCCCTGGGCAACACCACTTGTGACTGGCTGCCAACTAGATCTAAATCACCACAACTCTTTGGGCCTGGCCATCCAGCTAGTTTTTTACCCAGCAAAGAGTACACCTGTCCAAGACACGAGCAGCCAGTTTTTCCAAGATAATGCTGTGGGAAACAGTGTCAAAGCCTTTATAAAGTCATCCACTAGGTGGGTCACCTTGTCATAGAGGGAGATCAGGTTAGTTAAATACATCCTGACTTTCATAAACCCATGCTGACTGTGCCTGATCACTTGGTTATCTCGTACTTGCCGCGTGATGGCACTCAAGATGAACCACTCCATAACCTTCCGCAGCACTGAGGTCAGGCTCACAGGCCTGTAGTTCCCCAGATCCTCCTTCCAGCCCTTCTTGTAGATGGGTGTCACATTTGCTAATCTCCAGTGAACTGGGGCCTCCCTGTTTAGCCAGGACTACTGATAAATGATGGAAAGTGGCTTGGTGAGCCCTTCTGCCAGTTCCTTCAGTACCCTCGGGTGGATCCCATCTGGCCCCATAGACTTGTGTGTGTCTAGGTGGTGTAGCAGGTGGCTAACCATTTCCCCTTGGAGTATGGGGGCTCCATTCTGCTCCCCATCCCCCTCTTCCCGCTCAGGGGGTTGGGTACCTACAGAACAACTGGTCTGACTATTAAAGACTGAGGCAAAGAAGGCATTAAGTACCTCAGCCTTTTCCTCATCCTTTGCCACCATGTTTCCTCCCACATCTCATAAAGGCTGGAGACTCTTCTTAGCCCTCCTTTTGCTGCTAGTGTATTTATAGAAGTATTTTTTTATTGCCTTTTACGGCAGTAGCCTGATTAAGCTCTAACTGGGCTTGGGCTCTTCTAATTTTTCCTTGCATAACCTTAATACACCTTTGTAGTCCTCCTGACTTGCCTGAACCTTCTTTCTAAGGTCATAAGTGCTCTTTTTTTTTTTTTCCTGAGTTCCAGCCACATCTGTCTATTTGGCCAGGCCACTCTTCTTCCCTGCCAGCTTGTCTTTCGGCACATGCGGACAGCTTGCTCCTGCACCTTTAAAACTTGCTCCTTGAAGAATGTCCAGCCTTCTGGGACTTCTTTGCCCTTCAGGGCTTCCTCCCAGGAGACTCTGTCAATCTTTCTCCTAAACAGGCCAAGGTCTGCCCTCCCAAAGTCCAAGGTGGCAGTTCTGCTGACCCCCCTCCTTACTTCTCCAAAAATCAAAAACTCTTATTGTTTCATGATCGCTATGCCCACGACAGGCTCCAACCATCACATCACCCTCAAGTCCTTCTCTGTTCATGAGGAACAGGTCCAGTGGGGCACCTTCCCTAGTTGACTCACTCACCAGCTGTGTCAGGAAGTTATCTTCCAGAAGCCTCCAGAAAACTCCTAGACTGTTTTCTCTCTGCTGTACTGTATTTCCAGAATACATCCAGTGTATTGAAGTCTCCCATGTGAACAAGGGCAAGGGAACGTAAGGCTTCTCCCAGCTTTTTGTAAAATAATTCATCTGCCTCTTCATCCTGGTTGGGTGTTCTGTAACAGACTCCCACCATAAATGTTCAACCCTATCATCACCATCATTAAGCTCCAGACAAACAAATCACTCACTAACATACAGAGCTTTAATCATTAAAAATAAAGGCTTATATTGCCCTGCACAGTAGGAAACTACTTCTCTGCAGAACACTTCAATGAAAGAATTAAGTAACTAAAATAATTCTATATATCTATAGTGATAACTGAGAAACGTGAACTGAAGTAATGATTCAATCTCCCCCATCATCCTCTTAGCTGCTGCATAGACACATTAGGAACTTCAGTCTTCGATTATAAAGATCTGGGGTTTTTTATAGCTCTTCTCCTGTGCAGACCCAGAACTGCTTTATTCTGTTTAGCTCATTATCTCACTTTCATAAAAATGCAGAATAAGAGGTTTGGTTTTTTCTGCAGAGGTAGTCTTTTGGAAGAAAAACCCAGAGCATGCCAACAGGATCTGGACCCGCCACAAAATGTTTCCAAAGCTACACAGAGTTGGAGGGTCATACCATTTACAGAAGATAGCTTTATGAGGTACAGATGTTAAAAAATTAAGAAAATAAATTCAATTCCCTTCTTATCTGGAGTGGGGTAAAACCATAATTCTGTGAGAATTTCTGGTAGACTTGAGAATGGGTTTACAGCGAGAAAAAGTATTTGTAGCCTCTGAAGCTGGCACAGGATACAGGAAGTTGGGCTTGTTTCATGAGCCAAAGTCTAGGTACAAATAAACCAAAAGGAATAGCAAATCAGGTCTCAGAATAACTGTGGTCATACTGATTGTGCAAGATGAGACCAGGCAGAAAGTAATTAAGCTTACAACACTGTATGGCTGGGAGGGCACATTGCCATCTTCTGTTATCTGTTGAAAAGAAAGCTGTCAGTACAAAATGGGATTTTGTTCAAATATGCAATGGTAGTAACCTTGTAAATGTTACACAAAGCTATATGAATAGGGCATGTCAGACAGTTCATATATAGCTTCAGTTTCTAAAAACTATGTTTGAACATATCTTACTAATTCAGCATGCAATTTTGAGATATTATGCAAGGCAGTAATAGACACTTTTCTGCCTCTCCTCTTCCCTCCCCCTTTCCCTGCTATTAGGAGAGTGAAAAGTTTGTAGTGAATGTAATAAAATCAGGAAGAAAGGTAGAAGCGTGTAAAATTCTATGTAAAATACAAATCTAGCTGCTGATACTAATCTGAAACAATGGCATTGCTTCTTCTGTGTGAATGTTTCAACATCTAACAGCTATTTATAGGACCTAAATCTAGTGGGACAGAGGTCTTGTATATGAAATCTCTGGGTCTTGGGTATTTGAGGTTTTCTGGGAAAATGAAAATGCACCATGAGATTCATAAAACTTAAGAAGCTGATATGGAGGAAAAAGACAACAGTATAAATTATGCATAATTTGCATCAATGTCTACTTTATCTATCGAAAAGGAGTCTCTGCTGCTTATATTAGGAGAATATAACACTAAGCTGTGTTAAAAAATCTTTCACTTAAATTCTAGATTTCAACACCCTACTTGATAAAACTAACCCTGGATAACAAAAGCTTGTTAATGCCTTTCTAAATGACAGTAATATTTTTTTTAAACTGGCTCTTACATTCGGGGAAAGATGCCTTCCCCCCCCCCCCAACAAAATAACTGTAATGAATTCAGTCAAGTTTCAAGGTCACAACTGATTTTTACTCTGGATGTGTATTTTTCTTTGTTTTTGAATATTCACTCTGGTTTTCTTTCATACTCTCTCTCATTCTTCATCTTCCATTATTTGTAATGAGACAGTTTATTGTGTTCAACCTAGCACAGTATGACTGCATTTTATTTTAGAATTTATTGCACTGCATTCCCTACAGTATAAATTATTAAAAAAGTATTTTTTTATAAGGTTCTCAGATTATGGTAAGGTACCCCAGAAACATTAATGATTATGAGATCTAGAAAACACGATGGAAGCAAATCATACTTTGACACTAACATCGGTCCATAACACCACCTTTTGTTTTTTTTCCCAGAGGTTAATGTTGAAAGTCCTCTGCATTTATGATGGTCCTTTCTTAATGCCACAGTGTGCTGAACTGGTAATCAACATCCAGATTAGGCACTTATCCAGACTGATCAAGTTTGTAGAAATTAGGTGCTTAAAGTTGCGATAAGCTGAATAGGGAATCACTAAAAAAGTACACTTACAGAACACTGTTTAAATTCTTCTTCCTCTTCAAGACTTGAATCCTGTATGCTTTGTGAAAAGACTGAACCTGCATCTCCCAAAGGAATACACTAAGCTATAAATTTGAACCATGCTTGCTCTCAAATTTATTTCATCTTAGGTTTTAGAGTTGGACATATTGAAAAACTGGACATATTTGTTTGAGCCCCCTCAGACACAGAGACTGAAATCACATCTTTTAGACTCTAGATAAATATTCTGAAGCTAAAATACTGAGTAGAAACAGGGATCATAATACGTTTAAATAAGGTGCTATATTTTTAGAAGCCCTATGTCGAGATATTCTCAGAGCACTTCTATCAGATCAGACCCTGCCAAAAGAAGACAGGCAGAAAAATGTCTTTTTTATGACTTCTGATGGTCCTCAGGGCAGATTAGATCCTAAATACCAGAAAGTATATACAGAAGGGGAATTTTAGGGATCTAAGAACCTTCAGTGTCAGAAGCTAGGGCCACTGCAATGGTTAGGTGGTTCTGAGGTCAGCTGGCACATGAAGGACATGAGTCAATGTTGCATTCAGATGCCTAATCCTTCTGGGGTAGCATCACACAAGTAAGCTATTAGATGGATCTGGACTAGTTAGCCATAGAGAATCAGTACTGCAAACGTGCAGCAACTATACAGATTTCCTAAAAGTCCTCTATAATTTTTCATTCCTTGAAAGGTAGAATAAAAGTTTATCCATACTTTAGCATGCTGCTTATGCTTAACCTGAACTTTCTCTATGCAAGCACAGTGAAGAGCATGGAGGAATTCAGAATTTACCTTCCTATGAAGTCCTGACAAGAAGCCTCTGCTAGAGATAGTGTACAGAAAGGAATGAGCTGATCTGTAAATCATATTAAAATGCGCCAGCTAGCCTGTTAGTATACTTCCACAGTGTTAGTGTGCCCACAGTTAAACTGATCTCCAGATCTGGAGTTAAAAGAGGGATCTTTCCTCTTGTCTGCTGACAGGGACTTATATTTTATTGATATTGGATATTTTTTGTGTACATTTTTCTGCACTTTGGGATATTAACTGCTTCCTTGATTTATCTGGTCATCTTATTTATAAAATTCCTGCTAAAGCAAGGACTTAGCATACAAGGAATGCTCCTCATCTCTCCTGTTGTTTTTTAATGGCAAATTAGAATTCTGAGTTTCTGCTTATAATTTGGGGACCTAAGTTTGCTGCAGAACACAGGGTGATGGGTGGTATGTAAGGGCATGTGGACTTTAAGCTCAACATGAGTGAACAGTGTGCTGCTGCAGCCAAGGCGGCCAACAGGATGCTGGGTTGCATCAAAAAGGGCATCACCAGCAGAGATAAAGAAGTCATTATCCCACTCTACTCAGTGCTTGTCAGGCCACACCGGGAGTACTGTGTACAGTTCTGGTCCCCGCTCTACTAAAAGGCTGTGGACAGGCTGGAAGGGGTCCAGAGAAGGGCCACCAAGATGATCAAAGGATTGGGAAGCCTGTCGTATGAGGCTAGGCTGGGAGAACGAGGTTTGTTCAGCCTTGAGAAAAGGAGGCTCAGAGGGGATCTCATCACCATGTACCAGCACTTAAGGGATGGCTACAAAGAAGATGGAGACTCCCTTTTTACAAGAAGTCACATGGAGAGGACAAGGGGGAATGGACACAAATTGCTGTCATGGAGATTCCGATTGGACACCAGAGGGAAATTTTTCACACTGAGGACAGTCAACCCTTGGAATAATCTCCCCAGGGAAGTGGTTGACTCGGCCACGTTGGACACCTTCAGGAGTCGTCTGGACAGGGTGCTGGGCCATCTTGTTTAGACTGTGCTCTTCCCAGAAAGGTTGGACTAGGTGATCCCTGAGGTCCCTTCCAACCTGTGATTCTGTGACTTGATGTTACATACAAAAGTCAAAACTAAAATGCATTGTGAGGACTATCATTGAGAAGAAATTGACTCAGGTGATCTAGAAGATCCCTGCTGGGCAAACATTCCTAAACTCCACTTTCTGGCCACTCCTGAATCCTTCCCAGGAACCCAAAGACACAGAAAGAAGAGAAAGAAAAATTTAAAAGTAAGTGCAGCAAGAAAGTCACAGCCTTAAAACAGTTCCTTCTGCTATGTTTTCAGAGGCAGTAGCTTTTCCATCACGGGAACAACAAAGGACTTTCAAACGCCTCTATCTTCCTTCTTTACACTTGTTACTGTAATAAACATTTTCTAATGAACAATAACTTAAAATTAGTAATCAAATTTAATGAAAATATCATGATTTACAGCAAAATTCCAGAGGCAGTGCAGAAATATATATGAGAATCTAATGTCAGGATCTTGATGTGGAATGGACTTAAAAGAAGTTTCAGCATATTGGAAAAACTGGCGATTTTTGACCCCAAATAATTAGAATGGTATGCAAAAAAACCCCCAATACTAATGAGGGAGTAATTTCTGCCAAATTAACTGTGTCTCCCTTTCTAACAATTTCAGCCTCTGAAGAAGTAAGGAGTGTTTTGTTGATTAGTCTATAAAAGAAACTTATGACAAATCTCAAATTCTAATGTGTTTTGCATTTGAAACTTTGTTTTCTGGTCTGAAGAGATAGTGGGGGAAGAATGGATAAACATTCTTTCTTTGGCAGATATCAGAATTCAGTATCTCAGATAAGAAACAGAATTTTACTTAGAACTCACAAGGCTGTTTAAACTGACCAACTTCCTAAAGAATATAATCGAGTCATAGAATCAGAATGGTTTGGCCTGGAAGGGACCTTTAAAGATCATCTAATCAAACCGCCTGCAGTGAGCAGGGACATCTTCAACTACATCAGGTTTCTCAGAGCCCCGTCCAACCTGACCTTGTATGTTTCCAGGGATGGGGCACCTACCACCCGTCCAGGCAACCTGTTCCAGTGTTTCACCACCCTCATCATAAAAAATTTCTTCCTTATATCCAGTCTGAATCTACCCTTTTAGTTTAAAACGATTACCCCTTGTCCTACTGCTACAGGTGCTACTAAAAATTTTGTCCCCGTCTTTATTATAAGACCCCTTTAAATACTGAAAGGCCATAATAAGGTCTCCCCAGAGCCTTCTCCAGGCTGAACAACCCCAACTCTCTCAGCCTTTCCTCACAGGAGATGTGTTCCATACCACTGATGATTTTTGTGGCTCTCCTCTGGACCCACTACAACAGGTCCATGTCTTTCCTGTACTGAGGGCTCCAGAGCTAGACGCAGTAATCTAGATGAGGTCTTACCAGTGTAGATGGGTAGAATCACCTCCCTCAACCTGATGGCCACGCTTCTTTTGATGTAGCCCAGGATACGGTTGGCTTTCTGGGCTGCAAGCACACACTGCCAGCTCATGTCCATCTTTTCATCCACCAGTACCCCCAAGTCCTTCTCCACAGGGCTGCTTTTAATCCCTTCATTCCCCAGCCTGTACTGATACCAGGAGTTGCCTCAACCCAGGTGCAGGACCTTGCACTTGGCCTTGTTGACCCTCATGAGGTTCACATGGGCCCATTTCTCAAGCTTTCCCAAGTCCCTCTGGATGGCATGCCATCCGTCAGGCACGTCAACCACACCACTCAGGTTAGTGTCATCTGCAAGCTTGCTAAGGGTGCACTTGATTTCACTGTCTATGTCACCAATGAAGATATTAAACAGTACTGATCCTAATACAGACCCCACTGAGGGACACTGCTTGTTGTATCTGCATCCAAAGACTGAGCCATTGACCACTACTCTCTGGATGCAATGACCCGCCCAATTCCTTATCTACCAAATAGTCCATCCATCAAATCCATATCTCTCCAATTTAGAGAGAAGGATGCTGTGGGGGACAATGTCAAAGACCTTTCAAAAGTCCAGATAAACAACATCTGTAGCTCTTCCCTTGTCCACTGATGTAGTCACTCCATCATAGAAGGCCACTAGGTTGGTCAGGCAAGACTTGCCCTTGATGAAGCCATGCTGGATGTCTCAAATCACCTCCCTGTCCTCCATGTATCTTAGCATAGCTTCTGGGAGCATCTGTTCCATGATATTCCCAGGCACAGAGGTGAGGGGGACAGGATGGTAGTTCCCAGGGTTCTCCTTTCTACTCTTTTTAAAAATGGGTGCAATGTTTCCCTTTGTCCACTCACCAGGGACTTCACCTCACTGCCATGACTTTTCAAATATGGAGAGTGGCTTAGCAACTACATCAGACGATTCCCTCAGGACTCTGGGATGCATCTCATCAGGTCCCATATCCATTTCTTGATGTAGAGGGCAACGCCTCCACCCCTCCTTCCTCACCTGTCCCTCTGAACAGCCGTTAGCCATCAATAGCCACACTCCAGTCATGGGATTCGTCCCACCAAGTTTCACTAGTGGCAACTAGGTCACAGCTTTCCAGCAGCATGGTGGCTTCCAGTCCTCCTGTTTGTTGCCCATACTGTGCGTCTTGGTGTAGAGGCACTTCAGCTGGGCTGTTGGCCGTGCCACCTTTTTAGAGAAACATACCTTAATTCCTTTGAGGTATTTCACCAGTGTTCCCCTGTTGGCTCCTGTTACCTCAGGAGCCCCTGGCTCATCTCCATACGACTTCCAGTATGCTCCAGTATACCCAGCAAATCTCAGAACAACAGGCTGAGGACCCTTGCTAGCATCTTGTCCCTCTAACCTTGGTGTGTCATCCCATGGCTTGTCACAGGCAAGCCTGACTTTATCCCCCTTCCTTTTCAAGTCTAGTTTAAAGCTCTGTCAATCAGCCCCACTAGCTTGTGGGCAAAGACACTCTTCCCCCTTTGAGAAAGGTGAATCCTATCCAACACCAGCAGGCCTGGTGTTGTATAGACCATCCCATCATTGAAAAACGCAAAATTGTGGAGGTGACACCAGGCACAGAGTCATGTATTAACAGATTGGACCCATCTGTTTCTTCCAGCGTCACTGCCCACAACTGCAAGGAGAGAGGAAAAAAGAACTTGTGCTCCATATTCCCTTTCCAACTGTCCCAAGGCCCTGAAGTTTCTTTTGATTGCCCTCGGACTATGTGTTGTGGCTTCGTTGCCACCCACATGGAAGAGCAGTAATGGGTAATAGTCTGAGGGCCATACCAGGCTAGGAAGTTTCCTAGTGATGCCCTTAACTCAGGCCCCAGGGAGGACCCTAAGAGGAGGGTCCATCCTACATATTGGACCCTCTGTTCCCCTCAGAAGGGAGTCACCTACAACTATAAGACATTTTTTCTTCCTCATGGAGGTGGTCGTGATATGGGGTCTAGGCCTTCCTGACCTTGGTAACACCTCTGCTGTAGATGGACCATCATCCACGTCATCAGCTGACGGACCTTCCACATCCAGAACCTCATACCTATTGTTTAGCAGCACCTGGGGAGGCATGGTGGGCAAGAAAGGGGTTCACCTGCTGCCCTGAGCGCAGACTTGCCTTGATTGACTCCTTTCCTTTAAGCTACTGCCCTCTGCCTGGTGAGGGGAGGGTACAGGATCCCCTTGGCCTTGTGTTTTTTTCTGGTGGATGTTCCTGTTTCTGTCTCAGGGAGGGCACAGCATGATTCCACCAGTATATCAGCAGAAGGTCAGATTGTGATACTGCCAAAAAAGATGGGTTGCTCTGATTTCTGTTAGAGGTGAATTTTAGGTGCATTATTGAAGCAACTAGTGTTTCTCCTCTGTGAAAAGGAAAATTATGGATCTGATAAAACTACAGGTAACTACAATTTAAATCCAGAAATTCACATATACTAAAAATTATAGAAAAAGATTACATCCTTCCCCAAATCTTAGAAATTAACTAGAAAGCATATTATCTGCCATGTCATATTCCACAGTATAATTAAAACAAGTGAAACTGTAAAACTGTTTTTTGAAAAGTACATACAGAATAGTCCACATCAGAAGACCAAGGCCTGGAAATTCTTCATATCAACAATATAATATCTTTATTTGAATATCTGTATTTTCAGGTCTAACTGATGGATTGAAATTTAGGGGTTTAAGGATAAAAGATCTGGAAGAAGAAAGATTAAGTCTGAAAAATTGTTTTCTTTCTTGAGTAAGGAATCTCTACCTATTACTCTTTAAAGAAAAAGGTAAGAACAGATGTTATGCTTTTTTAGACAACAATAATGTTCTCAGGAGGTGGCTGTTCACTGGGAAAATCTGAGAGTCCTTATGCTGTTATTGTATCTAAGAATTTATGTAACAATACAAGAATAGCTGCAAGAAACTATTGTTACAACTATTGAAATAGTTGGATTTTAGTGTGGGATGAACTTCTGGAACTGTAGAAAAAACTATTTCTGTAAGCATCAATTCTGTCACAAAACAGTACAATCTGCCACTCCAGCCATCATCAAGTATCATTCTTTATTAAAAAGATGGTAATAACAATCAGCTAAGGAATATGAGAAGAGCTAAACACACTTTTGTTTGCAGTTACAGTGCTGAAATTTCTTCTGCATGAATTTACTGTCTAGAACTTTTCCCTCATATCTAAATGTACTTTAAATTCTCAATTTTGGAACAAAGATTACGTTTACCATTGAAATGATTATGTACATAACATACCATAGAACAAAGATTACTTTCAACTGAATATAAGATGCAGCTAAAATCATAAAATACTTAGAATTATTGTCCCAAGAGCAGCAAAATATTTTTACACTGTCAAACAATAGTCAGGGAGAAGATCAGGCCCTGTTATACACTAGGCCTATTATGACTGCTGTAAAGTGTTTTTTTTTGGCTTCCGAACTACTAGTTCCTTCTCAGCATTAAATAGCAGAACAAGAAGTGCCCTGCCTGCACTGTAGAGAAACATCCACAGCACTCATTCTTTAAATGAGGGTATGTTCTCTCATCCTCTCTTCTAAAACCAATTCTCCAGTTTAAAAAAACAACTCTCACACTATAGTTGACATTAATGACAATTCAAAAATGTGTACAAATTAACTTCTGTCCTTATTCTTAATTAATTAGCCTTTTCATTTTTCATTGAGCATTTTCATCATTTCTGTTCAACAGCAATTTATGTTATGAAAAGAAAGAAATTGCACCAAGTTTTACTGATATTATTAAATTAATATCCAGGTAGAAATTTACCTACATAATGCTTTCTGACACACATGCCACTCTTTGTTTCCATTATTTTTTCCTTTCATTGTGCTTCTTGACTGTCTGCTAAAAACTATAGAATATGTTGGAAGGCACTTGAATAATAAGTATAATATTGAGAGAAACTATATGATACACATAATGTGTATGATACACATTATTCAGCAATGGCATAAATTAATGCATTCTCAAATGTTATTGGTTGTTATGATTATTGAGTTACTTATTAAATATTGGCATTTTATTTTTCTGTGTATTAGATCAGTGGTTCTGCTGTACATAGTGCTGGGAATGCTCAGTGGTATTGTTCCTGTATTATTCCAATGACCCTTGGGGTTTGTCCCCTCAATAATGCAGAAAATATGCAAATCTCAGGGACCAAAAAAATATTCTGCAATTATCTACAATTAGTGAAACAAATTGCAAGCACTATAGCTAACATTTCTTATTTCTTTCAGTTTGCATCTGGTATTAATCTTTCATTAAAGAAAGGATAAAATCTTAATGAAAACTAATAAAAATACAAACAAGCAAATGCCAAAGAATTTTTAGATAGCCCAACTGGAAGTAAGTATTTTTCTGTGTAATAAAACCAATAGAAATTAATCTTGTTTGCTGATTCAGATTGTTTAGATTCTCTCTAGTACAACAGCAATGTCCTTTTGCTACATTTGTTGATAATTTATTACCAGTAAGTTACACCATGATTAATCAAGGTAAGTGCAATACTATAAGTAAGTGCTGTTATTCTGTCATGTTATTTGCATGCACTGTGACTTTCTGAAGTGTGGTATGTCAGACATAATCAGTAGGTGAAGAAAATTAGTCACATGATAGTAGCATTTATACCTCCAAATTAGACTGTCAAATACCTTTTGGAAGTTGCATAGCTGTCTGTACAAAGGTAATTAAAAAGGTCCATAGAGGGATATCAGAAAAGAAAATTTCCTCTGTTGAATTCTCAGAGGGAGTTTTCCTAAAGCTCTGAAATACTCTTCACAATATTAGCTACTGTCCTGAGTGATTAAGGTCAAATTTCATCTGTTGTCTTTAGTTCACTAGATCAAATGTAACCCCATTAACATTTTCATAATGTAGATCACTGAGATTAAATTATTTTGTTTAAGTTTGGAAGTGTTTTGTAGAAACATCTTATCCTATACATCCTCCCAACCCCATCAAGAACAAGCAAACAAGCAAGCAAGCAAACAAGCAAAGAAACCAATCAACAAACCTAAATATTAGACTTCATGCCCAGCAAGACAGAGTGTGGTACATTAAAGGACAAGGAATCATGGGCTAGAATTTCAAAGTGCTAATAGCTGAAATAAATATGGATGTACATAAGTAGCAAATAGCAGTATAGCTGGTCACATCAGTTTTACATCAGGTGCCTTTTGAAGTGTAGTAGATTTTGCAGGAAGCACCATCCACATGAGGAAGACTCATGTCTTTCCACTACAGAACAATTTTGGAGATAGGCAGGCATAGAAATTACTGGAGTCTTGCCTTGCTGCCTCGAAGTCATGGACAGCACTCCTGCAGCAATATTTCTCAACGTAATAACTGGTAGAGGGCTACCAATGTCATCCATTGATTCAGCAGGTTTCTCAGGATGCTTTTGGGTGAGAAAAAACAGACAGGTTAGATCTGTGTCTCATGCCAGAGACACAGGCTAATGTATGGTCTTTTGTTGTTTAATAATGAAACGTCTACTCAGGTAATACATGCAACTTCATATTCCAGTTCCTGTTCAGCTTTGTGTTCTTACTCCTGTCATTACCTGCTTCCTCTACCTCCTGCCAGCTGTATGCCAAATATTTTTATAGTCAATTTATAACAGTTTGTGTGTTCTTTGGAGAACAAAACTTGAAAACCAGTGCAAGAGTAAATTATCTGCTCATTCAATATCAGTTTTTCTTAGAAGGGTCATTACCATGACTTTGTAATTGCTCTCATTTGTACCAGAATAAGAAATCAAGTAAGCATGCAGGGATGGAACGTACAGCTAATGACTGGCCAGTCTTTGTCCATAACAATTTATAATGTAATTCACACAGGTCAAAGGACTGTTTTTTAGCTTGCATGGCTTGGGAGAAAGAAAGCCTCTGAAGAAAAATCAAATCAAAATTTCCTAGTCACCAAAAGAGAGCATCAGCCATTTACTTTTCTTAAAACTCAGTTGTCTTTTCTATTGATTTTGATCACAGGTAACCTACATCCAAACATTGATCAAAAGTCTTCTCTGAGATTATCAGAAAGCAACAGTACTTTACTTCTAAAGGTAAAAGTGAGGATTACACATACTCGGTATCAGATACATTTCAAATGTTATAAGGATCAACAGCACTTTGCAAGAAAACATTGAGCTGCAGTGTCTAGATGATGTCTTGTAGCTGTGTGCTATTGATTTCTTTACAAATACATATTTAAGAAAGAATAAAGGAAATGGAGAAAAAAAAGGAGTAAAGGAGTGGTGAGTGGACGAACTTTCAATATTTGGCAGAAGACTGAATCTTCACAAACACCTATTAGATACAAAATCAGTTTGGTAACTACATTCCTTTTCTACAGTTGCCATGAGTCTGATTTATCCTAATGGATCAAACTCCATGGTTATTCACATTTTACATTAATAAATGGGAATTAATAGGTAAAACACAAAGGTTTTCCATTTGGCTGAGTAATTGTAAGTGATATTTCCATCTATCGAATGGAAATCTATTTGGCCATGTCAAAATGAGATATTAGAAAATTAGACTTGCCTTTCATGGTTCCAAGACAAAATCTGGCTTGTAAATTATCATGTTGTAGATGCCATCTTCTCATACGAAATATATAGACAAAATATATATCTCTAACCAGAATCAACTTTTGTTAAAGGAGAGGGTCACAATTGCTTGGGAATAGCTTTGGAAGTCTCAAAATGTAGTCTAAACTGAACCTCTAGTTTTATAACTGAATAGAGAGAAACATAACTTACAAAAATGGAAAACCCTTCTAATATGGTCTTGCAATCATGGCACAAAGAAGTAGTAGGGAGCCCAGGGCAGGAGGGATATATTATAATGTATCAAGCTAAGTCAGGAAGAAAAGAAGCCTAGGTGGTACGAGCAGACCTGCCTAAAACCCATGCAATAAAACCTAGGAAAGTGCAACAAGCTCTTTAAATGCCGCAGTACGAATGATGCCCTAATTCCTATGTTGGATTAGTTGTTACAGCCATCACAGGGAAGTTCCGCTACAGCCCCCTACCCTAGCTTACTTTGAGGAGTGTCTGATTTTTATCTTTTCATCCCATTCACACATTTTCTCTCACACAATGATTACTTGGGCTTTCAGGGTAAAGTGAATTTTATCCTGTAAGAAATAATGTATTGTATTGTATTGATGAAAAGACTCCATTCTGTTCACAGTTGACTCTTCTCTCCTTTTGTCTCTCTATTGTGTGCATATATATTCAAATTACTCTTTAATTGATGTAGTCCTGGTGTCTTTCATTGAAAAAATGCCTAATGTTGTATGAAAGAGAATGGATCCTGAGAACCTGTGGATGTAAAATGAGGTTCAGGCTGTGCATTTTAAAGCAACCTATTTTCATAAATGAAGAAACTATTAGCTTCTTTGTGAAATTTAACAATGTGTATCAGATCTATTGGATTGTCATTAATTATATTCCAACAAGAAAAAAGGCCATGAATTTGCAGTAAGAAATACTTCCCCAGCACTTGCAGTTTCTGAACTATCCAGACAATTTGCTGGTATGTCAAATATATTTGAAATGTAGGCTTATCTGGAACCATTACCTTCTGGCTTCTGCATTCCTTATCAAATTCATTTTGTACTTTAAAGACATATTTTTATTACATGTGACCTTAACAGTAATTCCAAGGAGAAGGTGTCCCACAATAATAAGAAAGTAATTTATTCTAGATGTAAATTTTTAGGACACGTAGATTGAAATTAGGGGCGTTTTATGGTATTTGTGAAAGCTATTGATTATGGCCAACTTAAGAGCAGAATAAGGTTAATTTTCTCCCTATCATGTTCTGAATGTATTCCATTACCAGTTGCTCTCTTTTCTCAGTGCAAATTTATAAGCTGTAGCATTATGACGAGTTCTGGAATCACAAAATCAAGATAAATCTTTTTAGCACATTATATGGAATATCTAATTCTTATAATATGTGGGAAATGCTCTCTTTTTACTACTGCATAATCCATTATTGCTAAGGAAATCATTCTGAGACACTGGCATTAATACATGGCTAAGACATTTCCTGGTGTGTGTAAGTAGAGCATTTTGCCTTACAGAAAGAAATTCTCTCCAGAGCAATAGCACAGGAAAGGTAAATCTGTAAATTAATGTTATGTTTTATTTGGCCAGAGTTAAAACAAAACAAGACAAAAAGAAACCTTAAACCTGCACAGAGTTCTGTTATTAATATTGTGTTGTCAAATTCCCTTATAAATACCATGGATCACAGAAATCTGTACTTCATCGAGCATTATTTGATATTTTCATGAAAGACTGAGATGATGGCATTGAGAATACAAGTAGAAGCTATATGGGTGATACATATCCATAAGGTTTTCGAAACACTTAAGACGACACTTAACTTGGAAACATCGCACATACAAATATAAAATAAGAAGTATTTGTCAGTCATTAACAGCCAAATGGAAAGATTTTAAAAAAGAATCACAAATTGGTGATGCTCTTGTAGAAAGGAAAATATAAGTCTGGGGTACTTTTAGCAACACTGTAATGTATCATACAGACATTTATTATTGAGTCCTACCATGTGGTACTATGGTAACAGTGGGAGTAGGCTGCTTAGTTTTGACCAGCACACTACAGGAAGCACTAAGAAAAACTAGAGAGAAGACAAAGCACAGTAATAAGAATGATTAAAGTTTTATAAAAGTGACCTAGCCATGAAAATTGTAAGAACAAGGTTTTCTTAGTACAGAAAAAAGAAGACTGAAAAGGAGAATTTCCAATACTTCTGTCATGGGGATAAAGGAACACCAGGACAGTGTGACACCACAAAGCTCAGTTTATGTGTGAGCTACAACTCCATTACAGAACACTGGTTTTTGTTAATGGCTTCCTATAATTCTTTGTTTGTAGCTATGGATTTTTGTAATGGTTACTTTACATTATGCCTGCACATAAACTTATAGCGTTTATTTCCTCGCTGAGCACACATTTAATGTCCATAATAAAGGCCAATAAAATTAAAATGAAAAATTCCATACATATTACCAATTACGCTAACATTTTGTCAGTTACTCATTCATGCACACTCTGCTAATCTAACTATTTATCATTCTGATAACATCCAGGTTGAAGACAGAAAAACTAAACAAATTTTTAAAAATCCGAGGACATTAGCAGAGGTTTTACAAATAAATATTTTAAGACCATGCTAAAGATACAAGTTCACAAAACCCCCCAAAAAACTTCTCAGCAGTATTTGAACAGATATTCAAATACAGAAAATCAAACTCTTTGGGCTACTTAAGCTATGCCATGTTTTACAGACTGCTTTTTAGTGCATCTCATGGTCTGTTTCAAACATAATATAATTAATTCTCCACGATCCACTTCTTTTCTAGTTACACCTGAAATAACCCCACTCCTTTTATTAACTTAAAAATGTTCCAGAAAGATTTGTTACAAGTGTTTCTCTTGAACAATTGAAACATTTAATGAGTTTTTTCAGCTAATGCATGTCATATTTCTAGCAGTTAATATTTTTTTCTTCAAAATTTGATAACCTCAAGATTGTACAGAAAACAAAAACTGGGACAAATTTTAGAGAATATTCCTTTTACTTCTCTTTATCATCACAATCCTTTCCTCTCTAATGACAACCCACTTCCATTCATTATTTTTTCAGCCAGCCACCAGTTACCTTATCCATGCTGGTTTTGTCCATCAAGTAAAATTTCTCATATGAATGACAAAATAAGAAAAGAAGGAGAAAAGATGAGAAGAACTAAGAATAACTTTTTTTCATATGCTCCCTTTTTCAGTTACAAGATATACATGTAATTACTATCAGCTGGCATATAATTACATCAGGCAGGCATAGTCCCCAGTCTATCTGAGGCTGAGCTGCAAGCAAGCTCTGTCAGAGGAAGCTTTTTCCTCTCTTCTGCAGGTAGGAATCAGCTGTTACAGAAGCAGATGCTAGTGCATGTTTCGTTATTTGATTTAGAGCAAAGCACTGCCTTCATGCACAGTTGAAGAAGATCAAAGGAACCAAGGGTAGTTTTGTAAAATTTAAAATAAATTGAAGGCCAAATTTCTGAAGACTAAAAAATTGAGTATTGGAAACTTTTAACATGATGGTCAGTTGTTGCTTCTCATATTAATTATATCAGCTTGAGATAAAAAAAATAATTAGGGTCTTTTTGTGTTTAAAGTAATTAAGTTTTCCAGATCACAAAAGGATTTAGAGACTCTGGATAACAACTGTATGTCACTTGTACCATGCACGGCTTCAGATCAAGCTGCTCTCTGTAGAAAAGAAATGAATACAGATGATCTGTGCAGCATACCCTGAAGATCAGCACCAGCCTCGCAATCCCCTGCCGGTGGAGTCTAACTTTGGCTGAGGCAGCGGTGCTTGACCCCTGCTTGAGTGGCAGCTGTGTTGCAGTTTGGCTTGTGCTGAGCCATGATGCTTGATCCATTCCCAGGCTGGATCAGTCCACCTCTGTCTCCATGGCCCTACCTGGCCATCTTGTGCTGTGCCTGACCCCAGTTGCCCCCATTGGGGCTGATCCTGACACCCATCCACAGGCTGACATACCGGCCCAACCTCCGCCTATCTCCATCCCCAGGGAAGTGCCTGATGCCCTGGGCTGGGGCTGTCCCTGGCTGCCCCTTTGCCTGCCCTGCTCCCTGGCTGGGATGGTGGGACAGGCCTGGCTGGTGAGGTCCTGCCTTGCTGTCCCCAGGGACCCCCTGAAGGTCCTGGCTCCCAGCCCCGGGAAGCCTCTGGCCTCTGCTGTGCTGTGCCATGTGGAGAAGATATTAATTATCACAGTTGTCATGAGAACAATACATTCAGAATGTGAGACAACTGACCAAGAGCAGTGTAAGTAAAGCTAAACTCATCTGTCTCTATTCCGGTGTGTTAGGTATGAAATGCAGTCATGACACTCAACATGTTTGTCAGAGATACAAATTTGAGATCTGTTCTTGGGTATCCTTTTTTTTTTTTTCTCTTCAAGGATTCCAATGACATTACGTGGCAGCAGACTTCTCCTTTGTCCTAACATTTCTCTGTTATCTCCCTCTCAGTCTGTATCGATTTTGACCTGAGACATTGGGTTGACTAGGGAATCCCTGGTAATAGAAAACACATATGAATTACTTCCCTCTAGATTTTTTTTTTTGTGTTGTGAAAAGGGATGATACATGAATCTTAAAATGCTATGGTCTGGAACTCCAGCAGGATGGATATTTTTGTGTGTCTGAACATTAATTAAATTAATTTTAAGTCTGCCTTATTTATTTCAGTTGCCATTTAAGCTCACATAGCAGCAGTTTTGATAGTTTGAAGTCCCTTTAAAGTTCCAATTTGACAGAAATAAACTAAATAAAATTCCTTTAACTAATAGTTGGTTTAGAGTTTTCTTTAGCCTAATTGATTGCATTTAATTTAATTTTCAAGGACTTTTAACTTCTGTCCCAAATGAGAATTTAAAAAACAGCTGCTATTGTGGAATAGCCTGGAAAGACATGAGACATATTTCACTTTATCACGGAAGCAGTACAAGTGGGGTATTTAAATATACATCCTTATAGCCTTACTGGAACTAATTGGTTATAATGTTTCTTAGCTGTATTTGAAATTTAACAAATTGGTAAATTAGAGCTGCAAAGAGCCATACCCCAGAGATTTAAACTCCAGCACATGAGCTCCCTGTTCTCTATCCATTAGGTTAATAGCTCACTTGGCTCACTTATTTCTGCTGCTTGTGTTTATCTGCCTGAAAGAAGAACTGGAAAGAAGAAATGTTGGTTTGCTATCAAAATTAGACACTTTTCTGCATCCAAGCTCCAACAGTCAGATGAATATGACACAGAAGCAGCAGTGATGCACACTGAAACTGGGCTTTTGACAAGAAATAGGTGTAAAACAGGATTCTAGCTTAGAAAGGAAAAATTAGTAACTTTCTGCAGTTTCACCGCAGTATTTTAGATTTCCATTTGCCATAGATTTAAAAATATTTTTTTAAAATTAATTATCTTCCTTTATTTCTTTTCAGGAGCATAACGTGTTGATAGTGAGACACATATTACCTAAAGAATTCCAGTCATTCTGGCTACAGATTTTAGGTCAAAAAAGTTCTCAAGAATAACATGATTAACTTCTAATAGGCAAGTGAACTGTTGCCCTTACTGAAAGAGTCTGATTTAATTGTAAGACTTTAATGACTTTTACTGCTAATATTGTAAGGGGGGGGGGAATTCCTTAAGTGTAAGTAATCTTAAATTTCTGAAATCTCTGCCATAGTTTTTTATGTCTTAAACCTAAATGGAAATGGTTTCTGTCAAAGTGACAACCATTAGGTTTCCTGATTACAGCAAAATTGTTATGAAAGGCTATTAAGGAACAGCCCCACTCTGACAAGGGCAAAAGTACATGTCCTAATTTTTCCCTCTAGATAAATAATTTTATAATACTTTTATATATTAATATTTCAGCACTAGCATTTCATTTACAGAATTCAGAGAATTTGACCGCAGGATTCTGAAAACCTGGCTTTCCTTGTTTTCATCTGGATGTTGTTATGTCCTATATGTACCCAACATAAACTGGATGTTTTCCTTTGGTTGACCATTTAGTAAAGGTTTGTATGATAACCTCTGATTTTTTTTTTTTTCCAGAAAAAGGCAGAATTCCAGGAAAAAAAAAATATTGGTTTTTTTGTCCCTTTTAGTCTCAGCTGTGATTTGTAGTTTTCTTTGGACTCCCTAACTCCCATGTTTCTGCATCCTCTTGTAGTGAGATATAGGGGAACTCAGTTCCTCCTACTCTAGAAACCCACTAAACTGAACACTACATCATGGGAAACTTCAGAAAAAGCAAAATCATTTTGTCAAAAACGTTTAAAAGAACTGTAAGGACTGACTTGGAACATTCACAATGAAGCTGGCAGCTTCTGTAGAAGAACAATAAAGTAAATCAATTCACTTGACAGACATGAAATAACACTACAACAGTTTCTTTTTTATAAGGACGGTAATTGGACAATACACAGCCATATCTTAAATTGTACTGATCAAAGACAATCTATCAAATAAGAGAGTCAGGGTTAAGAGCACAAAACGGTATTCTGACCACTCATACAACTAATGATTAGCAGCCGAAACAGCAGCACAAACAAATTAATGACTGATAACTGTAACTAATTCGCCAGTTGCACAGACTTACTGTATAATACTACTCTGCTGTTAGAAATCCACTAATGCTAGTGGAATTATGCTAAGGATAGTAGAATCCTGAATGTACTGTATTATCCTGTATTGATGGAGGACAGGGGAATTGGATTACCTGTACCAGTATCCTTCTGTAGGTTAAAGGATTTCTCAGTGCTTTGCTGAATTACTGTTTCATCATTAACCAAAGCGAAAGGTAAATTTAACTACTCTCTTCAGTGAGAAGTTCCTGAGTCTTTTGAAGCAGGTCATAGGACTTTTATGAGTCTGTGTGCCTTCTAAGGTTGAATCCTAGAAGAAAATGCTTTTGTAGTAACACCTAATAAGCAAAGGTTTTTGTACACATTGAATAAAAATAAAATAATATTTTCATATAGCATAGTGTAAGTATGTCTCATTTAAAACACAGGATGGTATAACCTGGATCTCTGCTTAAAAATATACTAATGTTCATGCAGATGAGTTTAATTTTAGAATTTCATGCTTAAAATATTAAATGAAGTGCTACTACGTTGATTTTTTTCCTAAGGACTCTGACTTTGAGATTAATTTAAGTAGCAATCACACAGTCTGAGTTCATTGCATGTTAACACAACCATTGAAAAAGAGGCTGCTGTCACAACTAACACATTACACAAGTTTAGAAGCAAACAGTATCATGGATACTGAGTTCAGATTAAAGATTTTGTCTTAGAACTAGTGTTATGTCTTGAGAACTATTTCAGCTTTGGAGGGAGAAACATATTTGCCTAGGATCAAGGTTGCATCTATGTTTCAAGAAACAAGCAATCATAGTACGAAGCTGAAAAGTGAAACCAGTACAAATCTGTGGCTTAATATCATTACTTAGCCCTGAAGAAATCATCATAAAGTTGAATGAATGTGAAGCAAGGAATACATGATGAAAACCTCTGAGTATTTATCTTGCCAAGAAAATACCATGACTTTGGAGTTTAAGGCATGATTTTGTCACCATATAAAAAGTCTCAACTATTTCCTTGAGTATCTGAGGATGTCCAAGAGATCCACATAGCACTGACAGATATGTTACAGGACCTGTGGGAGATTATGCCTTCTGAAATAACTCTGTGTCATGGACTGTAGTATGTAGGGAATATGTAAAGCAGCTTGAAGGTAAGTAGAAGGCTATATCTAGGCAACTGAATCATTTACTTACCATGTCGGAAAAGAAATCGGAGTAACAGGTTATTCAAAGTGACTTACAATTGTACAGTGAGGTCCAATAGCTAGAAAAAATAGGAACAGAATGTTCAGAGATACCTTCAGAGCTAGCCAAGGTGCTGTGGGTTAATTTTATCATAAGAAAGGTCTTAATAGGGAAGGTTTTATAAAATATATAATTTTAGTTCAACCCCAGCAATTGGATTTGAAACAGTCCTACGATTCCAAAATAGAGGCTGACAGATTATACGAGAGTAGTCCCTTTTGAATACAAAATCTACTGATTAGTCCAGTAAGGACTGTGATTCGTGAGGCCTTCATTTTTGGTTCTTCCTAAAAAGCCAGTATGTTATAAGTGAACTGGCTCCATACTAATGAATAGCATGTATTTGACATAAAAGGTAGACTATCATGTCCCAAACCAGAAGGGAAACTCTGAGCATCTCAGAAAATAAAATTATTATATTTTAAAAAACCCACTGATTCTGATTTAAAATTAAGAATATGCGTTATCAATTTGCTATAAGATATTAAAATATTTTTAAAAGCTTTTTTATCTTCTAAATGTTATATATTCCTCATATTATCTTGAGTGACATTTTATATTAAATCAAAATCTTGAATATGGTATACATATTAAAAATTATTAAGAAGTATTATTGACTGTGTCGAACAGGATTTTTAATGCAAAACATTATGTTCCTGAGATTTTTTTTTTTATCATTTTCAGACTTAAAATTGCAAAGATTACACCTAAAACTTGCAGCACTACGACTCTCTCTGTCTAATTCATTGCCAAACCTAGAGCCCCAGGCTTCACATATTTCTGCCAGTAGAATACAGAAGAGAGCCTGATATTTATATGAAAATATTAGGTGTGAGTTTTAAGGATACTTAGGAATGGGAAAAATAGTGGTAAGGTTATTGCAATGGATAGCCTTGTCAAAATAATTAACAAGGCAAATCATATCTATGAAACTCGGCTCTTTCGAGGGCACTAACATACATTCTGGGCACATCATGTTTACATATTCTCCTGTTTGTTAAGAAATTGGTGTCTAAATAATACAGCATTTTGTCAGGATATAATGTTGGAATGAATTAAAATGAAAGTGAAAACTAAAGAATAAGTTTGGTAAGCTAAGAATGAAGTTAAAACTGGTTGGAAATCTCTTGGAAGAGTTGAAGCTGATTATTCATCAGTGAAAAGAAAATGGCGAGATAAAAATTTTATAATTTGTGGCAATTTTATAGGTAACTGTTCTATGCTGGTTCAGAAAAATGTAAAGATAGACTTCTATACTTGCTGATGCACAAGAACATCACATCAGGAAACACTGAAATGAGTTAAATTCAACAGGATTTTTGAATCAAACTGACTTGACATCAAAGTGAGTTTAAATCAAAATGTGTTATCATCAATGAACTAAAATTGGGTCATACAAATAGAATGAAAACACTGAAGCAAACTGATGAAACTTGGCAAGTTTCATCGATATAAACATTCTCTGCTAAGATTTATGCTAAATCTGACAATAACTATTTGTTTGTCTGTTGTGAAAATAGAGTCGTACCATATGAGCAGAAATAGGAATGATGGCAATCCATTTTGATTGCAGTGGAGGTGCAAAATGACTGGTATATGTTTAGATTCATGTCTACTAGCAAATTAGTGTACTTTCATTAACATATGATGTGGAATGTACAGGACAGCATTTATGTATACCAGAAAAGTGCAAAACTTGCATGTGTACATACTCCTAAAAGGCAGGAGCATATTTATCCAGGGGTTACTCAAGTATGCTGTTTAGGCTTTCCTCAGATTGAGTGTAACCATATGGGTGAAAGACCATATTCACTAACTCATTTTCTTGGCTGCCTATGGAATGGAATTAGAACTAATGAAATAATGAATTTTTGAGTTTATCTTTTTCTGGGTAGAGAGGCAGAAGATACTATTAGTAGAAGCTGAAACATGAGCAAAACAAGTGGACCTTCTTCATATCTCATATACTTGTGGATTTGCCCAGTAATGTGGAGACTGTCTGCACAGTGAGAAAGCCAATTTGAGGTTCTCTAATTCAGTACAGAATTTAGTTTAAGCCAAGCCAGAATCAAATCCCAGCTGTGACAATGGTATTTCATCACTGCCTACAGAAGAACACACTAATTCATAGAGAATGATGTTTTATTGTGCTTTGTGCAGCTTCCAATTCTATTTTAGGTCTTGTAAATTTCTATCTATACAGTCTATATCTCTCAGCTAGGGTAGGGTATAGAAAACTCCTATGCTTCCTTTTGACATCCATCACTAATTGGCTTCTGCTTTATTATGGTATATATGCACAAAAGAAATGCTGTTAAAAATACAGATCTATGCTTCTGATAAACCAGGTTCAGCATTTATGCTAAAGCTGATTTGATGTTCTTTGGTGATGAAAGGTAGATCAATTTTCAGGGTAAGATGGTAGTAGTACACTTGCTTCCTACAAACAGAAAAATAAAGAAGAAACTATACACACTGAGCAATCGACTTTTGTATGTTTTCTATTCTTTAGAACTCTGGGTTGTAGCTAAAACCAAAGTAGTAATGTAACAAGCATCTCAATACCCGCAATTATTACCTACAGTTCTAAGCATGATCCTGCATAACTCTGCACATATGCATGATCCTCATCTTTAGTGGATTAGCTGCCAGAGATAGTTTTACAGAACCAGGACAATGGATTTTGCTGCAAGTTTTATACTGCGGCTTTAAGATATAGAAACTTGCTGAAACACTTCACTGGAATAAGGCTTAGAATTACTATCAAAGCTGCAGTGTCTGCCAAGAACTAATTAAAAAGAAGCTATCTTGAATAAACTGGATTAAAAAAGTTGTAGACGTGGCAGTCAAGTTAATTATCTCATCTACTTTTGATTTTAAAGGTACAGTAATAACTTATGTAGAATATTATTTTTCAAAAATTCAGTAAGTATAACTGTAGAGTGCATATTGTACCAAAACAGGCCAGGACAAGACCCACTGTGCTGAATGCACAGTGGATTGTGGAAAAGTCTGAAATTTTGTTTCTGCCTAGTACATTCCAGGGCAATACAAGGCTGCCTCTGTATTCAGCAATGTGTATGGACTATCCTCTTCCTGCTCCCTTATTCTTTCAGATAATATGGAAAATATCGGGGTGATATGGGGTGATGTGGAATATACAGAACAAGAAGCTTATATTTGAATCCAGTCTCAGATATGGTGACCTGTCTGCATCCCATAAAGAGGAACTCAGCATATATCTCTTCCTCTGCCTTAGGGTTTTGCATAGTGCAGCATGTTAAGAAATTCTGCATTGCTCCCAAAGGAGTTATTGGAAAATAATCTCCCTGATTTTATCTATTATTCATATGTTCATGCATCTACAATTTTAAGGTGCTTCTTTTTTGTCCATCACTAGGCTGTATAGTAGTTGCCACTGGCAAAAGCAATGTTGTTCTATGTACTTTGAGGAAAACTGTCCTCCTAGCTCAACTGGAAAATAAGAATACTCCAAAATACAAGGAAATTTTGCTGCTTCACTCTGCAGGTTTGCTCCATTCGTGGAACACTGATAATGTAGATAAAGACTCAGTTTCCTAAACACTTATTCCTGTGTCTGATTAATTTTCCCCTTGAAAGCACAAATAGAGAGGAAAAAGGAGTATGTGACTGTAGTGCCATTTTGCAGTTATTAAACTACTTAGCAAAAATCAGTAGCAGAATGTAAATCGTCAAGAAGCCACGAAAAACAGATGTGCTTTAGAACTCCAGACTACATAGTGTGTATTGCCAAATCACTGTATGGGCATCATACTGACTGAATACTAAAGCTTTAGAGTGAATTGTAGAGAGATCATTTTATCCTTCTAAAGTTATTGCTTATTAATTTTAGTAACCTGTGAATTATATCACAGGAGAAACAGAAATATCTACCTGTCCTCCTTTACATCATAAATCTTCATCAATTTTAATAACATAAATTCTATTAAAGTTCAGTTCTACTTATGAAATATATGCATTATTTCAATTTTTGGAGCATGCAGTTATTACATTTTTATAGTAAGTGTTTCTTTTAATATTCCTTGAACAGACAATAAATTTTTTTCTCTCAGATCTTTGCGAATTTTGCATAATGCTACTGAAGTCAAAACAATGTAAAGTTATGGTGGGGACAGAACTGAAGAATAATGGTCAGATATAAGTCTCTGATATAAGACACTATCTCCCATAACATCCTCATAGGTAAGCTTAAGAAGTGTGGGTTAGATGAGAGGACAGTGAGGTGGATAGAGAACTGGCTCAACAACAGAACTCAGAGGGTTGTGATCAATGGGGCAGAGTCTGGATGGAGGCCTGTCACTAGTGGTGCTCCCCAGGGGTCTGCACTGGGTCCAGTCCTGTTCAACATGTTTATCAAAGACCTGGATGATGGGATAGAGTGAAACCTCAGCAAGTTCACTGATCATACCAAGCTGGGAGGAGTGGCTGATACACCAGAAGGCTGTGCTGCCATCCAACGAGACCTGGACAGGCTGGAGAGCTGGGCCAAGGGGAACCTCATGAAATTCAACAAAAGCAAATGCAAGGTCCTGCCCCTGGGGAGGAACAACCCCATGAATTAGTACAGGCTGGGGGCTAATATAATAGAAAGCAGCTCTGTTGAGTGCTGGGAGTGTCGGTGGACAGCAGGTTGATCCTGAGCCAGCACTGTGCCCTTGTGGCCAAGGAGGCCAATGATATCCTGGGTTTGCATAAAAAGGAGTGTGGCCAGGAGGTCGAGGGAGTTTATCCTCCCCCTCTACTCGGCCCTAGTGAGGTCACATCTGGAGTACTGTGTCCAGTTCTGGGCCCCCAGTTTAAGAAGGACAGGGAACTACTGGAGAGAGTCCAGTGGAGAGCTACCAAGATGATCAGGGGACTGAAGCATCTCCCTTATGAGGAAAAGCTTAGAGACTTGTATTTGTTCAGCGTGGAGAAGAGAAGACTGAGGGGAGATCTTGTAAATACTTGTAAATATCTGAAGGGTGGGTGTCAAGAGGATGGGACTGGACTCTTCAATAGTGCCCAATGACAGGACAAGGGGCAATGGGCACAAGTTGGATCACAGGAACTCCACCTAAACATGAAAAAAACTTCTTTCCTGTGAGGTGCCAGAGCACTGTAACAGGCTGCTGTGCTGGTTTTGGCTGAGAAGGGGTTAATTCTCCTTACTGTGGGGGTCGGCTACCTTTCCAGCTTCCCGCCCTCTGCCGCGTGGTGGGGGGCTGGGAGGGGCGGGGCCGTGGTGGGGGTCACTGACACTGACTGGCCAATGGCAGGTTCATTCCATACCACGTGACACCATGAGCCGTATATTAAGGGGAGGCAGGTAGCGGCTCGGGAGTGGCGCGGCACCGGCTCGGAGGGCGGTGAGTGGCTGCAGAGCGTGCGGTTTGTTCTGGCGGTTCGTTCCCTTCCCCCCCTCCCCCGGGGCTTTGCGCCTCTTGTTGTTCTACTTTCCATTGCATTTCTGCTGTTGTTTCTTTTAATTTTAATTATTAAACTGTTCTTATCCCAACCCACAAGCGTTACCCTTCTGATTCCCTTCCCCATCTACCGGTGGGGGAGTGAGCGAGCGGCTGTGTGGGGCTGAGCTGCCGGCTAAACCACGACAGCTACCCAGGGAGGCTGTGGAGTCTCCTTCCCTGGAGACATTCAAAACCCACCTGGACGTGTTCCTGTGCCCCCTGCTCTGGGTGTGCCTGCTCAAGCAGGGGGGTTGGACAAGATGATCTCCAGAGGTCCCTTCCAACCCCAACCTTTCTGTGATAAGTCAGCAAATAACAAAGCCAGTATGAGTGTTATGTGAACATTTACTGTTGCCTTAGTATATTTTTGATGGCCTCGTTGTCTTTCTCAAAAATATGAATGTGTACAACCACCACAGGTGTGGGCACAAAACAAATATACAAGAAGAAAATAGACAAGCAAGCTGGAAAATGAAAAACAAAAAACCCAAACAAAAAAAATCAGTGTGCAGCCTTGTGTTTTAAACTTATTTTAAAAACAGTCTGATCCCTTAAAAAAAGAGACTGCAAGCAGGTTTCTCTCCCTTCTGCACAATGACATTTTATTAGAGGCACACTGCAGTAGAAAATGCAGCCTTTTCAGCAAAAGCTGGAATATTATCAGCCACAGATATAAAACCTAAAATTTGCTTTGACATCAGATAATGAGCTTCTGGCAAAATTCTGTCTTCTCCTTGTTGTTGTCTTTGCAAATTATTCACCCCAAAAAGAGCAACGTGCGTTATATCCAGATTCTGACCAGATTCTACAGATTAATAATGCAATTTCAAGTTTGTTGTGTTCTGTTTCCTGTCTGTAGCTAAGTGACTGAGAATTAAACTATACTGCCATGGATGGTATTGGAAGTTTGCGTCTTCATGGGGACCAGAGTTTGTTTTCCTTAATCTTTGGATTAATACTCTCAGAAGATTGTTAAAATTTTCTGAGAATGGGAATATTAACCCCACCTTTTATTTTCATTTATAGTTGTCAAATCTGATCTAAGACAAATGCCTTTTCAGAACACTCTTTTTGTGAATCAGAGTAATAGCTGACTGAAATGTTCACCTGGCCCAAATAAGATATCGTGCCCAAATACTTAGCACTGAAAGAAAAAATGTGAGAAACAAATCTGTAGGAGACAATATGCTTCCCAGGTTTTCCTGTTAGAGAAGTGTGTGACTTCAATGTACTACACTCCCACCCTTGACAATTATAGAATACTCCCATCTAGCCAATTTAATTTTGCACTTGCAGTAACTGTGCTTCTTTTCCCCACCTCAAGACCATTAGTAGGTTTTGTCTAAAGAAAATATCTTATCAATAACACTAACTTTGACCCAAATGATACCTGCAGTTTTGGCCTTCTTTTTACAGGGATTGAGCAAGATGTTTATGAAACCCTGCTAAATTACTATCTATACCCTTAGATGCTTAAATTGTTTTTTTTTTTTTGCTTCTGGTCCTATATACTTCTCAGGTTAAAATCACAGCCATAGTTTTAGGTCACATAGGCATGTATATTTTGCCCTAACTCTTAATAACTGGAATGGAGCCTTTTTCAGAGTTTGGGGTTTCCTTTCAAAGCAGAGGCTCAGAAGCTTTCAGCATTTCCTCGTGGGCCACAATTAGGATTTCAGCTGAGGATAAAATGCCTGGTAAGTGTCTATAACTTTTTTTCAACTCTTTAAGTTTTTTAGTATTGAGTATGAGATCTCTTCTCTTCTTGTTGGAAGGTTCATCTGAACCACGCTAAGGCTCAGGCACACTGGCTTTTCCTATGTGTTTCTTTGTCAATTTCTTATGCTATGCAACTGAACCTGTGTATTATTTCTGACCCTAACGCATTATTATGGTGCTCTAGACACAAGCCTCATACTAGCAAAGAGAAACCAGTAGCTTTAAATCATTTTGAGTGTGGATGTCACTTCACCAAGCAGTCATGCAAAAGAGGTATTTTTAAAATAAAAAGTTTTCTGAAAGGTCACTGATATTTATATTCTAAGTGGAAACTCAGAGCAATATTAAAGTGTGGAGTTCTCAGAATTGTATGAATGGTTTTACTGTTCCTGCAGTGCATGACAAAAATGCTGACAGGGAACCCTCAGGCCACCTGCTAGGCATAGCAACATTCACTATGTGCCATATTAAGGGCTGAATGGCAAGGTTGACACTGAGTTCCTCAATAAAATAGATCTGTCACATCCTGCAAGAAATGAAACCCTAGTGTTTCAGGACAAGCATCTATAACCACCCAAGAGAGTACTGCAATATTTATATTTTAAAAATGGGATTTCAGTCTTCTATCTCCTTCAGCCCCCAGCTGGGAATAAGAAGAGTAAGGAGAAATGAGGAGCGAAATCTAAGAATTCAAGCAGTATTGAGATATTTGGGTTTTTTACTCCACATTGTAGTCATGCTGCATGCCATAGATATGACATTTTGACATTATCTGAGCACTGCGTTTGAATGAAGCAGCAGCTGCTTGTTGGATTACAAGATTTCTATTACAAAGAGCTGTTGCTTCATATTAGGAAAAAAATCTGCAAGCACCCTTTGTTTTTAATTTATTTTCAATAGTAAAAAAAACCCCAAAACTCACAAATCTGACCCTGTACTCCAATTTCTCACCCTGACCACCAAGTCATTATTCTTTTGCCCTTTTAGAGAGAGAGTCTGTTTTCATGAAGCTTAGGTTGCAAACTGCATTAAGAGATGACCTTCCTATTGAAGTTAATAGTGAGTAATTAAGAATCCAGCCAGAATTACACTAAGTAATATATGTAGATCCATGAAGTAGTGCTGATGTAATCTTTGATGTAATGTCAGACACTGATGAAATTTTTAATATTTTGTCTGAAAACTGTGGCTACTATCCAAAGCCATTCAAATGAAAAGGAAATTATACATGAGAAACAAGTGCTTATTGACCCTAATACAAGCGGAAGATGATTTAGCATATAGCATATAGGGAGAGAAGGTGGCTATGGGAAAAAAGCTCTGAATCTTTAATGCTCCTTTCTCCAGGGAAGGTATTTAGCTAAATACTTGTGATTTTCTTCTGTCATATTGTAATTTAACAAATTTGCAGAAGAGTATGGATCACTTTGCTACTTTATATCTTCATTTTCTGTTTAACCCAACTGGTCTCTGATGTGTCAGCACATCAAATATGAAATAAAATTTGCTGCTGGGAAAGAAGATGAAATGGCACATGGTGGTGTCCAATGAACAATTAGAAAGCAAACCTATAGTGAGGGATAGGCAATACATATACACACAGAGTCCACCTCTGCTGAAACAGGAACGTTTAACATTACTTGCCAACAGTATCCTTACCTTTGGGAGATAGCCTGAAGATCAAGCATGTAAATTCTGATGGAAGCAAAACATTTTCAATACATAAAAGGCAAAAAATTATAATGAAAAATGTTCTGTTTCCTCTAATGTATTCTAAATCAAACACTCCATAGTGTGATATGTTTTAGGTTAATTAGTTTAATCCATTTTTAATTAAGCTGATGTTTCCATGCCAACAAATGGTTTTTAAATTGTGGAAATCTTGGTGATGTAGAGTAGAGAGTAAAAAATTAATTGCCTAAAACATTATTTTGTTGTAATTCTTTTAACTAATATGTGAAGTGCCACATTTGTAGCTCAAGTTCAGCTAATGGCCCCAGCTCCAGTTCTGTGAGAGAATCATTTAGCTAAACTGTGCTCATACATCAAGATTGATTGTACCACAGTAACAACTTTTCTAAAATTCTATCTTTAAATAGGTGTATGCTGGAAATGAGATGTTCACTTCCAACAGGTACTGCATATCTATCTACAGCACCTCAGACCACTTTTTTCAATTCAGATTGATTGCCCCAAGGTTGTTTCATAGATTAGGATCAAAAGTTGCATCAGCAGTTATAAGCATAGCTGTAGTGTGATGGAGAAGGTGGTCTTGGAGGAAAATAAATCTTAAATAGACTATGGGGGGTTTCTTACATTCATACTAACTCAGTTGTAAAATGTGGTATATGAACTGTGCAAAAAGTATGTAACTAACATGGCCAATAAGGAAGAGGTTTAAGGCTCTAAAAGTAGTCTATCAGTTGAAATATAGAAGACATATGATTGCTTTGGGAAAAAATACTTCCAGGCAGGTAGAGGCTGTGGTACTGTTGGCTGCCCCAGCAACTTCTCCCCATGCGTGGCCTTGCCTTGCCTTTTTTTTTTTTTTAATATATTCACTACATATATTCCTTATTGTTCCAGCTAAAAAGTAATGCTGACATTTTTTATCTGATTTCCAAGCACTGTGAAAACGCTGTTATGTTTGGAAACTATCCATGAGAACAGAAGCTTCAGATAATGCAATTGACATTAAGCAGTTATTAAAGGAAATATATAAAACAGCCTTGACAGAGCTGGAGCCAGAGGATCTGTTCTGCCAGGTCTGTGCCTCAGACCTCTAGGCTCTTTCATCCCCATACTTTTTCTCCTCCCCATCTCTTAAGTCTTGAAGTATATCCCAGTATGGTAGAGTTCAGCAGCACAAGGGAGAAGGCACCATAAGTAGACTAAATCCTCTTCAAGGATTTGAGAACAATAAGTAAAAATTCTCAAAAGCTAATGATTGTACCAAATCCAGGTTTCTTACTTCTTGGTTCACTGGTCTAATCTCTGAGGTGATATATAAAAAGACAATGGCACAACCACCAACAGTATTAAAAGAAAGGGAGAGGCTCTTGTCATTTTAGAAAAGGAAGAAGTTACACATCTAACCTGAGAAGAAGATCTCAAACTAGCAGTCCAAGTCTGCCAATAAACTCTTCTTACAGCTCAGAAATAAGTTTATAGACCATGAAAGGTATAGGGTTTCAGGCCCATTCTACTTTCTGATTTTCTGTTGACCAGTTCAAGATGGAATCTGTTGTAAATCCCCACTGTGCTGCTTAAAACTTTCATGTAAAATATTGGGCCCTTAAACATACAGGATGTTCTGCACAGTTTCTAACACCACCATTGTGGTGTCAACACCTTTGTGGATCTACTTCTGGAATTTAAAGTTTCTTAATACTAATACAGTAAAAAATATGGCCTTAGGAGTACAGAATAAGCACACTGAAAGTAACAGTAAGTAAAGTAACATTATTTTCTAAATTAATCTATTGAAGCCTCTTAAATTATATATAATTTTAAATCTTGAAGTTTTAGAGACTCATGCCAGTTTTGGTTGCCTTTTTTTTTTATTGTCAAATTTTAATGAGCACTTCTTTTGATGTTTATGTCCTGTTCTGTTTCTGGCTGCTTCAATTAAGGAGGTGATCATTACCATGCTTAAAGTACAACTTCTCTAACAAATCTGATTAAAATGTGTATGACACTGAATGTGCCTCTTTTGCCACTGATTGAAAAGATACAGCGATAATTACACCAGATTGCTAGAACTCAGCTTTTTAAGAACAGAACATTACTGCGTATGGGGTATGTGTCACAAATTGTCTTCATTTTTCACTAGGTTCTTCCCATCAAACTACATTTTCCCAAGAGGATATAAAAATAGTCTTTTCAAAAACAAATTAAGGAACTCAGGAATTCAAAATACTGACCCTTTCTATCAAGTAAACTCAAACTGCAAAATGATGAAAGGCTCCAAGAATATTCTGTGGGATGACAACTAATCCATATTGTTGTCGTGGCAACCAGAATGAACGCAAACTTATTTTTATACTAGAAATTGAAAACATTACTGTCAGTTAGTAAAGCTAATTTTTTTAAATTACTAATATCTCTTGAAAGTTGGAAATTTTTAAACGTAAGTACTAACTCAGATATATACAAAATTTAGAATCAGGAGAAATAGTAAATATTAATTCTTTGTATTCATAAAAAGAATTTAAATTATAAGTAACTTATTTTTCATTAGAAAAAAAAATAATTCTGAGCTACCCTTTTTGCTAGTTCAGAAAATAACACAGTAAAAGCAGAATCTCAAAACTTGAACTAGTACTGCAGGAAGCTGGCATTTAAATAATAATTTTGTGGGTTTTTGTGAGGGGGTGTTGCAAAATTTATTAGAACTGCTAGAAAAACCATAGCTTGTTGAGCAGATGAGATTAGGTGAAAAATCTGTAAAGATGACTACTAGCACACTAGGTTATTTCTGAAGTAATACTTGCAGTTCTAAATAGTAACCATTGACAGCTGAGCTGTATAGCAGAGAAGTGCTAAGCTAAGATCTGTTTCAGTGGGAATTTCAGAGGAATACAATTTTCATAACATTTTGCAAAAACAAAAGTAACTCACAATATTTTTATTGCAGAAAATCTGGTTTGAAGTCAGACATCTTTTCTTCCATTCATGTTATACAGATTGCTAATGAAAAAATTGTTTCAACCTGAATTAGATAATTCTTAAACAATTTTGTGTTCTCTGCTAAGCAGGGTACATGGCTTTGTTCTACAGCTAATTCACAAACATAGCACTTGATAACTTAGTTTGAAGGCAGTGCCTGCGAAGCAGTCACAATTGAAGTCTTACCAAGATCCTTATTTTTAAGAAAATGGTGGTGTAATCTGCTGAAGCGGAGATTTTGCAGTGAATTCCATAGCAGTAGGAATTAATTATTCAAAGCAAGGGTCATCAATGATATTTCCCCCGTTTTATAATTTGGTGATGCTAGTAAATCTTGTTGTATTTGCAAGATAGTGAATCCCATGTTGTTAGTACCTATGCTTTGTAAGAACATGGGTACAAGAATGTCCATGCACATAAATGTGTGTGAATAAAACCATAGATTTTCTGAGGGTGGAATACTGCAGGTTCTAAAGACTCCATAGTCCCAGGTCCCATAATATCTCCTTTTGCCTTCTGTACCAAAAGGCATTTAAAGTCTGTTTTCATTCCAGGAATGATATAATGTCTTAGGGGATCTAGGATTTTTGCTCTAAGAGATTTCCAGTAAATCAGAACATAAAAAGCAATACATGTTTATCTCTTGCAAGCTAGACATACAGTGTAATAGTCTACCTCAACTCTTGACCTACCTAGACCTGTCAGACATCTTTCTTGCAACTGACTTTTTTACAGGGTAACGGAATTTCATTAATAATGATAAAATTCAGACTATACTGACATAAAGTTAAGGGGATTTGACCCAATCTCTTCAAATCATGACATCACTGACACATGTAAGAACGTTTCCTCTGTTTCCACATCTGCACAGTAAGGGTACTGAGGTATCAGATGGAATAAGTTCCCATACTAGCTCTCAGCTGGTTTGGTCTTGTAACTGAGGCAATAAGCAATTAAATCTAATTATTGTCAGGAAGATAAGCAAGCATTATCTTGACCTGATATGGCAAGGGAATTAGTGGGATATATCAGAATGTACAATCATTGAGTAGTGACTTTTCATAGCAAATCTACTTTTTAACATGTGAATTTTATTGGAAGAATATGTTGGACAGTAATGAGAGTCATGAGCTGGCAAGAAATAACAGCTATTCCATGTGTCTTCTGAGTGCATTGAATGATCAGTTAGGGTTTTAATCAGACTTAGATTTCCAAAAGCTATTTCTATATAGATGTTAGCTTTAGGTGTTTTGAAAATTGATGTGCAGTGTATATCACAAACAATTAATTTGGTGTTCTGTTTTATCTTTCACATTCTGAGAATTTTAAAAATAAAGGGTAATCTAATAATAAGGGTTGGAGAGGGGAGATTAATGTAGGGACTTCATTAAGTGGCACTAATATTGCTAATTTAACCTGCTATTCCTGCTTAGGAATGTATGATTAGGATTTATTTCCATCTGAAAGAAGCAGAATTTTAAAAATAGCATAAGATCCATTACAATGAAGAAGAAAAATTATAATAGTCTAGTATAATGTTTTAATTAATACTCAGCTAACCCTAGGCGACTAGAAATGTCAACTGCAATTGACCACGTCAAGCCACAAATGTGTGCAGTGTAGTGACCAAAAAGATGACAATCTGAGGAAAGCAGAAAGGAAGAACTATAAAGCACCTCACACTAATACACATGAAACTTAAAAGAAATGGAAACAGCAGTTGTGCTGGACTGAGACAGCCACTGACGCTGGCACTAAACACCAGATTCTGGCAGTGCCAAACTAGTTTAATCCAGGCAGTGCCAAACTAGTTTAATCCAGGGTTTTCTGCAAAATATGATTGTGGAAATAATGCATATTTTTCAATGTGTAATTTTAATGGCCTTGTCTTGGCTCCCCTTTGTCTGTTTTTCTATGCATACAATGAAAACACATATTAAATTTTCCCCTTCCCTCTCTTTTGTGGAGAAGATTGGTGTCTGAAATTCAACTGGTGCAAGTTCATTTTCTGGAAGTAATACTATCACATGTGTACCATTCTTTAGCAGAAAAAACGTTATTCAAACTTCTCTGCAGAAACATTTTATTCATGCTGTAACATTACTGTTTCCACCATCTTCAGAGTACAATATAAGGAAGGCAGCTGCTGAAAGCCAAAGTGTTATCTTATAAATAAAGCATTTATCTACCCCATCTTTTGAATACTATTTATGTGCTGAAAATGGAGTGTGCAGCAAATAAATAATATTACCTAGGAGTGTGCTAGATGATAGACTGTTTTCATTAAATTTTTAAGTTCTTCACAACTTCATGGTTTTATTGTGTCTGAGGATTTACAAAGTCCTCTTGTATATTAAATATAACTTTGAAGAGTGTGTGTTTTGGTGAGAAATGTAATTCTGACTCCAAGAGCACATCAGCTACTATATAAATTAACTAAAACCAAAACCAGAGATAAGAAAATGTAGATGACTGTTTTCA
Organism: Phalacrocorax aristotelis; assembly: GCF_949628215.1. Taxonomy (NCBI): domain Eukaryota; kingdom Metazoa; phylum Chordata; class Aves; order Suliformes; family Phalacrocoracidae; genus Phalacrocorax; species Phalacrocorax aristotelis. The sequence continues at coordinate 62,930,845 of NC_134279.1, read as the reverse complement.
GGCGCTGCTTACAACATTGACCAAAATGTAATTATAAGTCTGGAATAATATTGGAAAGATTATTTAGTAAAAGTTTCATAGGTAAGTGCAGAAAAGCAATGTAATGTTGTGTAGCTTGTTGGGAACATTTTCTTTTTACCCTGCTACGGAATACTCCTACAGCTACGTAACACTTGAACCGATGTGACAACAAACACTCAGAACCTCTCAGTCCAAATTAAGATGGAGATAAAGGTTTCCCATTAGATAGACAGACAGACAGACACACAAACATGTAGATTCTCTTGGACTTTATGAGTCACCCAAAGAATCATCTTCAGAACAAAATTTACAATTAGTGTGTGTTTTTTTTTTTCCCCCTGGGTAGCCTATTCCACTGTTAATCATGGCAGGATCTGAAAATCTTCCAGTGAAATACTGACCTAAAAGACTATTTACATTCACCTGTTGCTTGTTTGCTCATCTTCTGGAGCACTGTACATGGTGGGTTGATTTTGTTTTAGAGTGTTTTTATTACTATTAGTAGTTTAATAAATATGCTAGAGGGGGACAGATCAGAGGCAAGCTCCTTGCCCTTGGAATAAAAAATAGTGATGTCTGTGCTGGTGCTTAGTTTCTGGTCTTGCTTCTGCCGTGTTTTCCAGGAATTTGTCCTAGGAGTGTTTGGCAAGTTTTCTGATGTGTCTGGATGTGTCAGGCATTTTACTGATACCTAAATCTTTTCCTCTTGAGTTCCTCTATAGTGTTCTGCCAGGAGATGAACAAGTCTCTTGTATTCCTTTTACATCTATGCTCCAGTAAGTATTTTGTACAGTTTCATTTACTGGGGTTTATCAAAACATTTCATCCCAACTTTAGCTGCTGTTATATTGAATACAGGCTATGGTTAACTGCGTAGCTCTGTGTTATTAAATGGCAACTCACTATATTGTATATTATTTTGAAATCTTGTTGAAGTATTCATTCAACTGGAACAACAGTAATAGTAGTGCAAGGTAATGACCAGTTTTCTTCCGCACCTCACTCTTGTCCTACAGAGGTCAGATATGCATCTCTTGTTTCTTGGACTTGGGCATTGCCGGATGTGCATTGCTACTGCACTTGATTTGCACTGCTGCAGTGGAATTACTCGTTTCCACCCTTCAGCCTAGAGATGTGGACAATTACTTTCATTGTTCCTCCTAAAAGTCATCTTTGGATAGATACAGAGTGATGCTTGCTGGATCATAAACTGCATGTAGAAGCCGGTAGGAGGACGTGGCTGGAGCTGGCCCCATCCAGTGTGTAAACCAAGAACTTAAGTGAGCATAACCAAGTACTCTGTGCTCTAAGAAGATTAATTATTTTTTTTCTACTAGGAAGTAAAATGCCAAAAAAAAAAAAAGGCTTGGACTTTCAGACTGGCCTCTGGAATGAACTTGCAATCTAATGCCTGAATAAACTCACTTAAGTCTCATGCAAGTGCAAGTTAGGTGACTGAGGCGACATTTATCTTGTGCTGTTTCTGAGAATCTAGACTTCTCAGTATTGTAGGCATAAAGTTACAGCCTAATTGTCTATTTTTGCTGTGTGATTTCAATGGTAATTTTGCCTGCACTTTAGGCACACCACCACTGTGTATGCACCATGTGAAATAACTTAGACTGGTAGCAAGTATGTTCTCATTCATAACCAATCCTCTGTACCTTCAAGTCAGCATAAAATCAACAAGTTGGTTTTTTTTTTTTCTTCTCATTTTAGTTCAAATTGCTTCTCCATGCTGCATTAAGTGACCAGATTTTATATCACGGAACATGTTAGTTTGAATTGTAAATACTATATGAACATATTTAAATGAGAGCTACTTAATGTTACGGTGATATTTTACACCAAGTGTGTTTAAATTCATTAGATATAGAGGAAGCACAAATCAGGCAACAATGGATAATCATTTCATTCCTGTACTAGTTACTGCTTCAGGCAGATGGGATTATTTAATGAGTTACTGGTGAAATGCAGTAACAGAGGATCTTAGCACTGTACCTGCAGAGTGTCTAAGAAAACTCAAGGTGTAAGTGAAGAAACTTGAAAGAAATACTGTTCCAGAATATTCATAACAAAGACACATTTTCTGTGATTTTTATCTTTAATCTTTTTATTTACAGAAAAATAGAAACCAAGTAAAACCTCTGCTCTGAATACTCAGAAGTTATTAGCCATGATCTCTTACAACTCATTTTTGATTCAGCTCAAGACAGTTGCCAACCACCAGCTTTTCAGACCATCTGAGTATGGCAGTAAGCTGCCTAAGCACAGGTAACTAGGGCAACTTGAGATGTTCCAGATCCATCAGGCCTCTATCTGTTACCTTAGAAAAGGTATGGTTATCTTGTAGGTCTTGTGTGATACATGAGCCATGAGCCTGATTTCAGATACCCTAGCACATCTCAGGTAGTCTGTATTTAGGAACTTGAATTCCATACTCAGTGTCCACCAGTTGAAAGCTAGTCTCTTTTACCGTGTCCCAAATTGGGACCACAAAAATCAGTCCACAGAATATCAGTATAAGTCCTTCCAAAATGACCTGGGTTTTTTTAAAATTGGTTGTACTGGAGAATAAAGATTTACATTCAAAGCATAGCCCAGTGTTAATGAGTAAACTGTGTTTAAAATGAGGAGAAAAAAGAACTGATTTGCCACCTAGATAAACAGTGGGAACTGGGCAAGTTCTACTGTCACTTAAAGGCATTAAGGCATTGTATTCCATGAAAGTACCATCCTGGATCTATTGCACATGTTATGGAATATCTTCAAGCTCAGGAAAAATTGTTAAAGGTAACAATCCATGCCCTGATGACCCTTGCAGAAGAGAAATGACAGAATATCTGGTGTAAAGAGAAAGAAAAGGAAGTGTGAAAGTGAGATATGCCTAATTTTGTACTGTTATTGTAGATACTATACTAATTTCCTGAGTAGGTCTTATGTATTTCTAGTGTGTACTAAGACCAGAGCCAAGGAAGAGATAGTAGCTGACTTCCCACTAATTACTTACTCCTCAGAAAATCAGAACCTGGATACTTAGTACCTTTAGAATGTTATTAGCCAGATTTCTACATTACTTTAATGGAATCTAATTCGTAAGAAATTTATTTTAAAGTATTATGTGCAGCTAGGAAAGCAATGTGGTTTTTGTTTTCTTTTGTTTTAAAAGTGTTTCTAAACTGAAAAAGTAGGAAAGATGGTTTGGTCAAAATAAAATGGAAATGACGGTAATTTTAATTTCATGGAAATAAAAACAGCCAACAGCAGTACAACCCTAGCCTGGACAAATTCAAATATTGTGTCAAACCTTAGGTAAAATTTTCAGTTTTATTTTCAGACAGTTGTGATGTGATGATGTGGCCCTGAAACAGTAGCTCTCCTGCTTGAATAGGACAAAATCATAACAATTTTCCTAGAAAGAGGAAGAGACCCATAGCGGTTTTTTTTACAAATTCCTCTCTGCACATGTAGGAGACCATTTCTATTATAGAAAATATGTAGATGGTATAAGGATGGGTTCAATTGCTTTCCATTTTTGATTATATCTTTGTTGTATGATTTGTTATGGACTAAAAACTTCCTGAAAGCATCATGCAATAAAATGAGGCTAGGACCATGTCTGCCCTTTTCTAACTATAAAGGCACACTGTACTCTGGTATGAGCTGGAAAAGCATAGAAACACAGGACTTAACATCTTTATAGCATATTTGGGATAGGAAACCGGAAGGTGATAATATCTTGGAAAACAGCAACTAGTTGGCTTTAGGTACAGGGAAAGCCAAAGAAATTGGCTGAGCTATAAGACTAGCAAGACCATTGGTGGCTTATGCTGACAACCTAATTTTAAAAGAAATTTTAGATTTAGAAATTTTAAAAGGAATTTTAAGACAATAACACCCAGGGGGTGGGAGGAAAAGGGCTCCATGCATGGACATCCAGCTGCAGTGTGGACAACATGTAGGGGCCGGGTTACTAGCCAGGCCTCAAACACCTTGAGCAGTAAGACACTATTTCCTTGGGTCTACAGTGGCTGTCTAAACCAGGCTGGAAAGGCATGAGCCTTGGCAAGTTGTGTGTGACTGTTATAGAATAGAAATCTTATACCAGAAACATTATAATGGGCAATGCTATCCACCCACTAAACCCACCCTGCTTAGTAAATAAATTTCAGATTATGTCACTGAGTGATGTGGTTCTTTTCTTGCTGTAACCCCACTCTAAGTCTCCCTGTGACACATCTACGCAGCACTCACAACCATGTCACTGCTGTCTCATCTTCATACTAATCTAATTTGCATGCCACAGTACCTGAGCTAACTCAGCTGTGCCTATATTAGGACTTTACATGTATATTACATTAGTCACAAGAAAGACTTACAGATAAGGATAATCTTGACTGAAACTCCAGATCTACTTAGCAATAGATTTCTGTACGTTTTTGCTTTGCAGAATACCGGCTGGTGCATCACTATGAACTGGGGACACCAAAGAACAGTCTCATGATTTCAGCAGCAGCAGAGGATGCAAACAATCTTTTAGAATGTATTGATAAAAAACCCCTGTAAATGGTAAACATAGATTAATAGATATCAACTCATAGCTCAAATATACTTTAAAATATGTAGCACATTAAAAAACCAGAAAGAGAACACAGGGAAAATTCATATTGTTCATATGAACAAAAGATTGAGAATTTGTTAACAGTGAAGAAAAACTTTGTGAGATCACAGGCCTAAGCAAAAATGCCAACAGTTTTTAGAATAACTGTATAAGTAGTTTTTTCAGAAATTCAGTCCTGACATTGTACAGTTTGCCAACCAGTGCCTTCTGAATTTAGAAAACCTAACCTAACTGCTTTCAGTTTTGTCACTGCCTTCTACCACAGCAGTTTATTTGAGATTTCAATGAGGAAAACACCTACTGGCTTAATTTTACTTATATGCTTCCACACCTAAATATATACTTACATTTCTGCTTAAGTTTTTGTGCTATGAAATAAATTAAGAAGATATGCAGAGCTGGTTGCTTTTGGGTTTTGCTTGCATCTTCTGTGTCATTCCACCCAAAGATGCAGCAAGTCTTCCGGCAATGTAATGTTGTCAGCAAGCTTGGAAGAACCACAATTTGGTCATGTCTGAAAAAAAGCTGTTCATGGTTTTAGAAGCTGACTTACAATATTAAAATATAAAGTCTATTTATGTTACTCTTATGACTGTTAATAAAGACCAAATTATTTGCCTGTTGAATTAGAATGACACTAATAGCCATGCAAGCAGTGTCTTATGTGTTCAGATTGGGTTTGCATTTAGTTCTAGAGGCAAAAGTTTAGATTGATGAACAATGTAAATGAATCACTCTTGGGCCTTGGCACTGGAGTATGTTATAATTGTAGCATAATGAGATAATGAAGTGACTGACTCTTTTTTTTTTTTTAATTTAGAGAGGCTTGGGGATACGAATAGTTGAAAACAGAGAATACAAATTAGCTTCTCCATTTCCCTCTGTGCTTCTGCTCTCTCTTCCCTAGTCTCTTTCCATTATAGACTTATTTCAGAATTACAGTTAATATATTTTTGCAATAATAGGAGTCTCTGAATAAGAAACAAAATGTATCACATGTAAGACATTCATTTTGAGCGTGCTATACACAAAGGTGGAATTGAAGAGACAAATTCATTCGAGATTTCAGTGTTTTGAAACTTTTAGTTTTAAATTTCAAAAGCAGCAATTACATGATGTTGTTTGATGTACTCCAAAACCGATATTTCATATACAGCACATCTTATATTTATTGACAATGTTAGAAAAAAACTTTCTAACTGTTATAACTTAAATCTAATCTTATTCATATTCTCTTCAGGATACTTGAAAACAGGCCTAGAAGGGTCTATTAAATTGCATTTAAGCCCAGTACACTTTGCAGGTGTCCAGTATAATGAACACTTTAAATGGCTATGCTCTAAGGTTAATTTGTTCTGCAAAATTGCCCAGACCCCTCTAGAGTATTCATTAGTAGAATAAAACAGAGACCTAATCCAGATAGATGCTAAAGGATTATCATTATTGCTGTAAGGATGACTTTGATAAAATTCTAATTGGTATTGCCGCATGGGGACTGAACAAACGAAGCAGATTATGATAAATACCGGTTTTCAGACCTGTGTAACTAAATTCTGAGACTGGGGTAAAATAAAGTGATCAAACTCATTTGAAAACAGATAGCTACCTCAACTTACTCCAGAATTTCTTTGAGTGGCATGAAAGATAAAATTATACTCAACTGCAGATAATTACACCAAATGTCAGCACAATACAATTAGAGCTAAAAGACCATTGCAAGCACTCATTTTGCTTTTAACAGCATCTTCACTGCAAACAGTCTTTTGTCTCATTAGTGCAGGACTGACAGATTTAAACCTGTAGTTACACAGATTTATCCATAATAATATCAAACATGATCATTATATTTTCTTTTCTCTCTACACTATATAAAAAGGAGAAAATTTCTGCTGGGCCACTTAAACACAAAAAATAATTTATATTATCTAAATAAAAATAAAATTGCAACCTTATTTTGTATTTAGATATGTAATGTAAAATTCCTGTGTCATGAAACCACAATTCCTATGCTATTAAAACACATTGTGAGTTAAGTAGTCATTGTATAGGTCCACCAAATAGAAATGTTAATTCTTTGATGGTCATTATGGTTTTTGCCCTTAGGGAAAATTATAGATCACTATGTTTTTATATTAAGAAATGTTAAATCATCATCCATATTTGATCTACTTTCAGCTACACCACTCTTGAAAGAATAATGCCACTCAACATGTTATGGTAGCAGAACACAATCTTTAGTTTTATTACTACAGATCAGTTGTCGCTGTACACCAATGCCTTCTTTCTATGCTGTGTCCACTTGCAGAATTTTATTATTCTGGATAGTTTGATTTTACAACAGTGTGCAAAGTCAGATTATTACTTAGATGTTTTTGATACCATAAAAGTCTTTTTAATTACAAGAAGTACACATATTTGTATAGTCTACAGAACGTTAGATGTCATATATAGGCAGGCTGAATGTCCATCTATGTCTTTATTCCTTTTTTAATAATGACACAAGTTCTGAAGTCAGCAAATGACATACACACATTTGAAGTATGTGTTTACATCTGCAGCTAAATTTCCCAATGTTTCTGAGTAAATAGGACACACATTTTAATTCATACTTAAAGAAATTTGAGAAAACCCTAGTTAAGTATTAAAAAAAAATCCAAAACAACAGAATCAATATTTCTTCTTGAACTGGGGTTTTGCCAGTCTAAGATTTAAATTTAAATCCACCTATACCTACAAAAGTTATTCAGAATACCAGTGGACTGTAACGATACTATTCAGGAGGTTACTATATGAACTGTGTAGAATTTAAAGACAAAGAACCTAAATTTAGGGGAAAACAAAGAATAAAAGGTCCATTTTTATATTATTTTTTTAAAAAAATGTTGAGGCATGTTAATGAAAATATATTTAATTATAGATTTTAAGTAGTCTTCAAGCAAATATCCTATCTATATTCTTTCATTACACTGTTTACTTAGAATCACTAAAGGTTAAAGTTGAGCATAGGGTGAATAAAAAAATGTCATGTAATTCAGAAAGACCGAGATAATGTGATTTTGCTGTGAATCTGATTTTTTTCTACAAAGAAGTTCTCTGATTTAATTATTTTAAAATAAGTGTTCCTATGACTCTGTTTGACCGCTGATAGTCATCAGTTCGTTTATATTGCATTGGAAAAATAATAAAAGAAGGTAATATGATCTATTCAAGAGCTTTTCCTCATGAGCATTTCCTAATGATGCCCTAAGGTTTTATCACATACTATATGTCATCAGCAGACACGAACCACAACCGACCACAACCACTTCCACCACAGACCCCTGTAATGTATGTTTATAAGCGACAGTCCTAGTATACATTTTTAGTCAAAGATGAAATATTTAGGATTCAGGTATGTATTTCTTGCTCTTTTTTACTCTATCGCATTGTTAAATACAGACTTATGCAGCACGAGCAATGTTTTTATCATAAGGTATATTGATCAGGAGAGCTGCTACAATTGTAATTTATACATGTGTGTCACAAGAGTATTACAAATGGCTCTATTATACCTACTTGTTCAAGTGTGCACAATTAAAATGTTGTGGCACCAGTTACAAACAAGACTGAGGTGTTCCATATCATTTATTGTTAGGTCAAAACCAAGTAATGAACAAAACCTCCATGTATTCTCTGAAAGAAAAGTTTTACAAAGAGTGGTATTATTTTAATTTTGTATAGCAGAAGTTTGTTCAACTATATCAGTTGCTTAAACTAAAAAAATCCCCCCCACTCACCCCTGTCCCCATTATCTCTTTAGACTAGTGTTATGTATGTCACAATCCCCATTAATTTCTCCAAATCTGCTTTTATAGTGTGTCACAGAGCTGTAGTTATCCACATCTGAAGAACATAGAGGCCTCACAAACAGTTTTCTGCTGTGAATTCTAGAATAGGGCTATTCTGTTTTCCTCTCCCTGTCACCCTGTGCCACTACAGCTCCCCACATATGGTGCTTGCTTCTCTATCCTCCCTATTTCCTGAACGGATTTTCTGTTTTGGTAGTTGTTTCACCCAGAAAGACAGAAAACAGCTCCAGATGTATCCCCTACTCTCTTTGCAATGTCGTGTGATGCTGACATGGGCTTACATGCGTTCTGTTTGAGCCTGGCCGTCTATGTTCACACTCTGCTGTGTATCTAATCCCTCTAGCCAAATCTGAGAAACCTTAATAATAAGCATGGCCATACCCTTCCTGCAAAGTAGGAGCTATCAGACTGCTACTTGAATACCTCTGTCACAAATCCAGTCCTATATTTTTGTTTGAGGACTATAAAATCTGTTCCTAACTGTTCTACTTTATTCCAGAATGAACACATGCTGCATATTATCTATGTTGCCCTAGAATATGTGCACTTAGCAGTGCTGATTCTTGGGAGTTTGGGACATTACATCTGGTAGCAATAGACATCCGGGTAATACAAAAAATCAATAAAATGTTAAAGAAAAGTAGATTTTAAAATAGTAACATTCTATGCATTTATAACATCACATACTGGTGGATTCAACAGAATACATATCTGGTAAATCCCCATTGGGGAACAAAGGCGAAAGCATTTCCAGCATTCCCGATTAAACAGGAATTTGTTCAGTTTATCTAGAAGCTTTTCAAATTATTTCAGATTATATTTATCTGATTAGTTGAAATGGACCTAAATGTTTTAACAAAAATTAGAAGCTGAACAACAGTGTTACTGGAATACAGATAAGTGAAAAACAAAATAGAGTTTTCAAGAGATTTCATCAGTTGTTTCAATGAGTTCAGTCAATGTGTTGGTGTTTCAGCTGATTCTTTTTGAACAGTCATGCAAATTTTTCTGTCATTAAAAAATTTCAGTAAAAGAATGACATGACATAGTGGAACTAAGACTGCTGAGATGTATCTCTCATGCTGTTTTCTGTCAGTTGAGGCTGATACAAAGAGTGAGAGAGAAGGAGAGAAAAATGAAGAACTTCTGATTAAAACAAAAAGCAGACCTCTGCGTTTTTGTGATTTATTTTCTTTCCTGGAAAAACTTTCTTAGGACCCTATAGATAAGACATTTTGAATGCCCTCATTAAAGTGCTGTTACATACCATGGAAGATGTGTCTTAATTTGCTGTTACAATGTCTCAAGCTTCTCTGCTGTTAAGTGCTCTTGATGTCTCTTGTTCCACATCCTTGCAATTTCATCTATGCTACATTCCTGTAGCACAAACATTCACCGGAAAATTGCTAGCTCCTGTCTTATCACACAGTCTGATTTAAACTAGTGTCTACCTTTCTACTTCCTCTATTGACAAGTCATCACAGATATACATAAACTCTGTTTTTTCAGCTCCCATATGCTCCCAAATCTTTTTCCTGTCCCATCCATCTAGCTTCACACTTATTGTCTTTGGTTTCTTCCTATACCTTGAGCTGTAATTGTTTTAGAATGTTAAATCAATGTACTAAATAATGTTTTTATTTGATTTAGGTTCAGCATGAAAGATATCATTGGGTGTGAATAGTCTTTTTTTTTTTCCTGAGATAGCTAATAGTAACGAAAATTTTGTTCCTAAGACAGGCTTTTAAATGACATCCCATTTAAGTCCATATCTGAATCACTAGACATTTAAAGTCTGTGGTTTTAAGATTAGTTATTTTACACTCACAAACACTAAGAACACTAAGAAAATATAGGGAAAAGGAGAATGCTGGAAAATTACAGGAAACACCCAAATCTTAATAAATGATAAGTATAACTTTTCCATTTAGCACCTTTATAAAATGTTTTTCAGCTCAGTTCTGTACGTCTTGCTCGTCACATATGTCCATGAAATATCACTTTGTACTTCCCTATACAATAAACTCCCAATAAAGTTCAGTATGAAAGGGCAGTATAATCCCAAAGCCCTGAAATTATCTCAGAGAGACACTAGCAATCTTCCTATTGCCTGACAGAGCATTTCTGATTTTAGCTTCATTTATATGCTGGGTAAATAATTTTACAGATTGCAACTGAATCTAAAAATGTGTTGTCAGTTCAAGAATACACCCTTACATGTCCCTTGGCAAATTCATCATAGTGGCAAAGATCACTAATAAATATAACATTCTTCGTCACAGTAAGTCAACAAGACAGGCATTTTTTTCTTTATCTCTTTTTGATTCTGATACCATACAATGAGCTGTTGTACACTAATGGTGGTGTCTAGGAGTGTCATCATAGAAATTTTGGGTAGAAGGCATATGTAAGCCAGGGCATGCTTGGTATCCATCAGGTAACTGCAATTTTACTTGCTGCATCAAGATGCCTTATAAGCGAAGCTTTTGCTCAGCACATTGTTATGAAGCCATTTGCACTAGCTGAGTATTTACCACAGGATGAAGCTCAAATAATTGGTTTTGGAATACAGAGCACTAAGTGATCTATGAACTTCAAGTCTGAAACTTTTTTTTTCTGCTACCGTTTGGTGACAGTGGGTATCAGTCACAGATTTCGTTATGTTTTGCTTGAAGATTCCTTTTCTGGATTATTCTATATATTGAGTCCAGGAAGTCTTTCAAACAAACTGCTAATCTATCCAGTTTTAATTGTTTAAATGGGACAACTTTTACGATTAAATAATTTCTGGAAACACCTGTGCTGAGAAAAATATATTTAACGCCAGGTAGAGCCCAAGTGTGATTTAGAAGAGGGGAGCCTTCTTGATGTAAGGGTTACTGTCTACACTGCGTGGCAAAACCAGACTTGGATGAAATGGAGGGCTGCTGAAACAGATGGCATAGCAGAGTTGCAGCTACACTCTCATTTCCATTCCTCACATAGTCCAAGCACAACAGCAAGAAAATGGGAGAGGGACTAATGGTGAACCTAAAAGACCTCTTAATTCTTCTCTCCCCTCAGTGTATCCAGGTTATCCTAATTTAATTTGTTAAGTTTACACATCCAATATGAAACCTCTAAATTAACAGTGTTCAGAATATTCATTCATAAATACTGTGCATAAGAGGGAAATATACAATCACATGTGGGATGTGTAGATAGACAGATGAATAGAAGAAAACCTCTGTGAGTACCTGTGAACAGGTATCTAAATGTGAGGGTTAAGCATAAATGGTAATGAGAACACTGCATGCCAGTTCATACACTTCAGAGCAGTTGGAAAGGGATGAGTAGAGAGAGGTGAAGGACAGAAAATATTAAACTGTAGCTCAAGATTTTCAGGACCACCAAGCAACTGAATTTTCAGGTGTATCAGTGGAAACAGGAAAATAGGTACCTTGACAAGAGAATCCTTCTGAGGGTGCTCTTTTTGGGAAATTGTTCTGCAGTGGTATGCAGTTTACCCAATTATTTCTGATCACGACTGCACGTAAAATTTTCCTGCTTCCTGTACAGATACCTAACACTTACCAAGTATTGCAAAGGTTTTAGAAGAAAATTTTTAAAATCGTGTGACAGAACAGTGGCCGTAGGACCAGGAGCCATTTTAAACGTACATTAGGTCGCTCAAGTCCTACCAAAGTACAATGGTGAGACATAAAATGAATTTACATTCAACTTAATCTAAAATGTCTAATATGAAACCTATTTGCAAAATCCCTTGTTGTTTTCAATACATTTATTCATCTGAGGATTATCAGTGCAACACAGGTCCTCTTAAAATTGTTTACTACTGAAGAGCTAATGTGTTTGGATGTTAATTACTCTGTTTCTACTTGAGATTAAACAAAAATATATAAAAAGGCAAGACCATTAGGCACTGAAAACATTTGATTGGCAATTACTCCTTACTTTATGAAGGCTATTGCATACGAGTCAACAATGAAATAGGTTCTGAATTAAAGTCAGACTAGAAATCTTAAAGGTAACTTCTGCCTTCAAAGGAGTAATAAACTGTATACGAAACCCAGGCATCCAACACGAATGGAAGGGTCTCTGAAAGGTCAGGTCAAAGCATGCTCAATATCAAACTTAAAGGCTAATTTTCAAAATGCACAGTTAACAATTTTAATCTTTCCCCCATCCTCTTTCATACACACATTAGAAATATTTTTTTTCAGATAGATATATTCAGCCAGTTTCTAAAGCCCCTGAGTTTGTGGGGCAAATAGGAAATTAGAAGCTGAGTTTGATCTCAGAGTCTATTTGCACTGACTTGCATCTCAGTTTATTATTCTTATCTGTCTCAGTTTAGTAATATTTGGTATGTGTTGCAAATACATAGTGTAATTTGCAGCCTGTTACACCATTGTGTAGTGTGCCATAAAGAAACAGAATGTACAATTAATGATTTAGTATGTATTTCAACATGATAAAATGCAGAAAATGCCCACATCTTTTTTACTGAAACAAAAAAACTATTACTATTCCCTGATTTTTCTCCAGACTTTTGCTTTTTTGTTCAGGAAAGACATTCTTAGACTGCATGATATAACTATCTCTCAGGTGTATGCAATCCAAATTAAGAGAAAGGGAGAAAGTTTGAAGAGTTTTTCCCACTTTCTCTGAAAGAATAAAACTATTTACAATAACTATTAATTTAATGTGTACAAGTTAATCTGGAACTAGTTAAAAAATGTACTTAATAAAAGTCTACAAAAGGTTACCATCTCAGTCGAAGTTCTGATAAATTTCAAAACTTTTTCTGTATGAATAAGGAATGATGTCCTCTTCCCTTCCAAGCAGTGAATCATATTCTCACCAAGGCCACTGACACACTCAAGTCTCAGCTCTCCAAGTCTAGGAAAAATTCTTCATTACTGAAAGGAAGATAGAAGTTTTTAGTCCTCATTTACAATAGCATAAGAGGTATTTCCAAAACAATCTTAATCTTAGTCTGATGATCTTAACGCAGTTCCAATATTAAATATGGAAGCACTACACTGCTTCTTTTATTTTTGACTGCTTTAGCCCTATCTACTAAACAAGAAAGGCTAATTTTGTTGTAGAATGGCCTAAACAACATTCCCAAAATTATGCCTCTCCTGTACCTCCGCTTCATACCACTGGCTGAAACAACATGTGCACTATTGTCTAAAACAACAGCTTCCAAAGAATCTAATTTTTCTCATGCAAGGAGCACCAGAACGAGATAAATATTAAACAATTTGGGGAGCATGGTGAATTGAAGGCAAAAGAAAATAGAGGTTGTTGTTTGGGGTTTTTTAAATCCAAAAGTGAAATGTGTTTAGTGGAAAAAGGTTGCAAATCAGTTTCCTTTTACAAGCTGATCGGAAATATCAGAAGAAATAATGGCTAGACTGATTAAAGTATTTGGCTGCTTTGGGAAGTAGGTTCCTTGCTTTTACCCAACCATCATTGTCATCAAACATTTTTCACAGGTGTGTTTTCTTTGAGTGGAAATTCTTATTCACATTGCTTTAAGAGAAATGAAATTAAAGATAAAATAAGATTAAATGATAGCAAACATATTGTACTGAATAGTGGGTATAAACTTTCTTACACTGGAAGGAAAGTGAAGTATCTGGGTGGATGACTTGACTTTCTCTTGAATTCATTCAATGGCTATCTATCCTCTTGACACTTCTTGCCCTTACACAGTTTTATATTCAACTAACTAATCTTGCAGCCAATAGAATGTTGCCTGTATGTTAAAGTGCAAGTCACAACCCAGAATATAATCATTATACAGGTTGAAATTTCTTGGAGGTGAAATAGTTAACAGCAATGGCACTTAAAAGATTGTAATAAATAAATAATTAAGTTAAACTAAAAAAGGATAAGCTTTTCAACATCATTCTGTTTCTCATAATCTCAGATAATAAATGCAGTGGATGGGAAATTTTATTAGAATAATTACTACTCATCTAGACTAATTCATGGGATATAATAACTTATTATTCACCTCTTGTTCTTACATGAGTTCTAATGCAAACTTGATTTACTTTCCTCTTCTCTGTTATTCTTTCCAGTACTGCACCTGACATTTAAGAATGAAAACTGTACAAAGAAAAAATGTAAAATATATAAATATTCATACGTATTACCAAAATATATAAATATACATACGTATTACCAATATGCAATTGCAGATAGAGATATACTGAAATATTACCTAAATTATACGTCGCAATTTTTGTAAAACTAAGCTTATGTATTCTAAGAATTATGTGCCTAATGATTGCATACATTTTCCACTGAAGCAAGTGAAATGCCAGTTAGAGGTACGAAGGTGTGACTACATAAATCAGTAATTAGTTTTATCCAGAAAACCTCTGTCTTAGTTTTGGACTATCATTTTTCTGGTCTAAGGGGACTGGCTATGCCTTCATCTGTGCTTTTCTGTACTGCATCAGCAGTAAATTATACTTGTTATTTTTATTTACGTATGTTTGAAAAGTCTTACTTTAAAAAGCATTATGAAGAGTTATCTTTAGTTCATAATGTAAGTAATAGATAATCAGTAAAAGCTTCAATTTATTGTTCAGTTGCATTCTTATTATGCAAATTGCACATTAGAATAACAAATGATAACCTGAATGATAATGCAGTACTGATGCTAATTTATCCTTTTATATTTATTCCCATATTTTATAGTTTTCCATGTTCATGTAATTAAAAAAAAATATCAATTTCATTTTGTAATCTAAAAAAATATTAAAAGTTATCTGAACCAAGAACACACTAAAATATCCCCAAACTACTAATTAGGACTAAAAATTGCAGGAAGTTCCTTTCTCAGAGTTTGAAATTTTTAAGAGGAATATGATCTTGACAGATTCTATTATTCAGGGAACCTAAAGGAAAATAATTAAGCTCTGCCCATATCTCTTAGCAAAAGCTTTAATGAGACTCAGTCTCTACTTTCCTACAGGCATCTATTGCACACTGATTTATGGAAAAATATTAAGGAATTCAGTAATGAGATTTTCTTCTGGTGAAAAAGACTGTTCTTATTCATACACTGATACAGTTAGAGCCCAAACAAAATACGTGTTTTTTAATCAGTCAGTTTTTTCAGTGAAAAATGCTTTATACACTCTTTGGAAATATATTATTGGAGCAAATTAGATAAAACAGCTCTATGGAAAAACACATGGATGCACATATAGAAACTGGATGGGAAATTATTTGTTAATGGCCTGAAACTATGGAAATAAGAACTAGAAGTAAAACAATTGGAGGATGGTACACATTTTGAAAAATCTTTCTTTGTCAATGTTTCCTGATTAAGTCAATTGGACATTTCAGAGAGGGTACTTTGGAGGCACTATATAAAATTTGTGGATGACAGTAAGCTAGCTGTGTCTCCTCATACACCAAGGCAAGAAGCAGGGCAGGATCAAAAGGCACAATGACCATGACAAACTAAAAGGCTGGTCTAAAACTAAGAAAAAATGTAATAACAGTACTAAAAAGCACAATATTTCAAGAGAAATAAAATCAAAAGTATGAGCTGGAGAATAAGAGACCTCAAAAGAACCACAAGCCAACTATGAAACAGCAGTTCATACTGTAGGGGTGCCTGCACATCCTCCCCTCTTGGTAAAATGGCCTGCATAGCAACAGATGATATGATGGGAATGCAAGTCTACACAGTGTGTTTGTATGCAGCAGCCAAAACTTTCTGTCCTGATGCCAAAAGTGCAGAACACTAAAAAAGAAGCTACAAATTGCTGCCATACAGGATGCAGTACCAAGAGGTTACCAATGGACTTTTTAAACAAAGAAAGAATCATCTAAAAAAAACCCAAAACCCAAAAGCCCCCCCAAAAAACAGAAGCAGAAAAACATTTAGTAGTGTCAAGACAGGAAGCGAAGCAGCAGTAAGAACATGTTTTCGTGCTGTCAGAGTCTCCCTGGGGCATCATAGCCTCTGCTTATATTCAGCTGGCTATCAACTGGCACCCCCAGGTCCTTTTCCACTGGGCAGCTTTTCAACCACTCTTCCTCAAGCCTGTAGAGCTGTATGGGGTTGCTTTGACTCAAGTGCAGGATCTGGCTCTTAGCCTTGTTGAATCCCATACAATTGGCCTGTCACACCAGCCTGTCCAGAACCCTCTGTACAGCCTTTCTACCCTTAAGCAGATCAACACTCCTGTCCAGCTTGGGATCATCTGCAGACTTACTGAGGGGACACTAGATTCCTTCATCCAGATCATTGATAATGATATTAAACAGAACTGGCCCCAGTACGGAACCCTGGGAAATACCTCTTGTGACCACCCACCAACTGAATTTAACTCCATTCACCACAGCAATTCGGGCCTGGCCATCCAGCAGGTTTTTGATCCAGCAAAGAATATGCCTGTGCAAGACATGAGCAGCCAGATTCTCCAGTAGAATATTGTGGGAAACTGTGTCAAAGCCTTTATAAGGTCCAGGTATTCAACATCCAGAACCTTTCCCTCATCCCCTAGGCAGGTCACCTTGTCATAGAGGGAGATCAGGTTAGTTAAATACATCCTGACTTTCATAAACCCATGCTGACTGTGCCTGATCACTTGGTTATCCTGTACTTGCCGCGTGATGGCACTCAAGATGAACCACTCCATAACCTTCTGCAACACCGAGGTCAGGCTGACAGGTCTGTAGTTCCCCAGATCCTCCTTCTGGCCCTTCCTGTAGATGGGTGTCACATTTGCTAATCTCCAGTGAACTGGGGCCTCCCTGTTTAGCCAGGACTACTGATAAATGATGGAAAGTGGCTTGGTGAGCCCTTCTGCCAGTTCCTTCAGTACCCTCGGGTGGATCCCATCTGGCCCCATAGACTTGTGTGTGTCTAGGTGGTGTAGCAGGTGGCTAACCATTTCCCCTTGGAGTATGGGGGCTCCATTCTGCTCCCCATCCCCCTCTTCCCGCTCAGGGGGTTGGGTACCTACAGAACAACTGGTCTGACTATTAAAGACTGAGGCAAAGAAGGCATTAAGTACCTCAGCCTTTTCCTCATCCTTTGCCACCATGTTTCCTCCCACATCTCATAAAGGCTGGAGATTCTTCTTAGCCCTCCTCTTGTTGTTAATATATTTACAGAAGTTAATGTATTTATAGAAGAAAGGAGAATTTTATTGTCTTTTGTTACAGTAGCAAAATTAAGTTCTGTTTGGGTTTTGACCCTCCTAGTTTTCTTCTTACATAGCCTCACGACATCTTTAGGGCCTGCACTTTCTTCCAAAGGTCATAAACTTTTTTTTTTTTCCCCTGAGTTCCTGCAAATCTCTCTGTTCAGCCAGGTCTGTCTTCCTATCCACCAGGTCATCTTTTGGCATATAGGGATGGCCTGCTCCTTAAATTTGATCTAAACCACATTAGCTGAGCAGTTTTCTCCTGTTAAATGACACATATTCTTCACAGAAAAGAAACAGTTTGGAGAGAAGCAACCTTATACAAGACAGCAGGAAGCTATTATTTTATTATTTTAAGCACAGATGGTACTTTTTGTAGAACACCATTTAACTTCAGATAGTACCAATGTGGTATCACCAAAAAATAGCCTAAAGTAGTGTGGCAATACGAAAAGAATGTTGGATTTATAAGAAACAGAGAAAGAGTTTCATTTATTGACTGTAGGTAAGAGAAGGTTGTGAAAATGTATGGCTGCAATTCTACAAAATGTAAAACAGGATACAAACGGATGATATTCTCAGTGGCCACTGTGGTAAGGGCACCCCTTCACACACAAACAACACAAAAAAAGAATGAAACTAAAGTAAACAGTGATTTAGATTGGGTGTTAGGAAAGCTCCAAATGTTGAGGTTGTGAAGTTAATATTTCACGCTTCTAATAAAGTGGTTGGTTACAGGGGAAATGTATTTTATTGGTTTCAGGGAAGTTTCACTGAAAGCCCGTGCAGATTTCTGTACCTCCTCAAAGTAAAATTGAAGTTTGTATTATTTGAGTCTAGACTAAGAAAGCCTGCAGTGAACCTTCTAGGAATTCCACTATGCTATTGCTCTGAAAACAAAAGACCTACAGCTGAAGGACCCCATAGCAGGAAAAATACTCAAGGAATGTGTTGCAAGGAAATAAATAAAAGAAATTCCAGTGTTGTTTGGTTAAACCCATGAGAAAGCTCTGGATTTCTACCCTTTGCTTTCTTTCCAACACTGGCAGTAAAGCTGGCATAACAGACTCTGGCCTCCCAGGTGATATTTTACGCCTTTTTCCTTCTCCAGCTATTCACATTTTCTTCTTTAGACAAGTCACCAGGTGGTGTTACCATGGGATGAATACTGGTAAGGATACAACATATTCAAGACAATCACTTCTCACCTGGTATCACTTGCTTCTTTTTGCAGGCTTACTATGATTATACCCTACCCTGATTTGCATTGGATTAGTGGAATTTCCCTGTCTCTTTAATGGAAGGGAACATATGGCACATAGCTTTAAAAGTGTGCTACCAAACATAATGAATGTTGGATTGACATTGTTGCACCCATAGGCTTTGTTGATAAAAACAAATATTTATACACTATGACATTCTTTCTGCAAATTGCTACCCCTACTCAATGTATGATTCATGAGAAAAAAGATCACATAGAACAGACTTGGCAAATGGGTAGAAACAGAAATAAACAAGCAGACAGTAGAACAAAATTCTGTATTACAAAATACAGGACCATATTGCCATTGCTAGAAATAGACCATAAACTTTTTACTGATTTTTGAGGGCCTCAGGACTGAGGTTTGTCAGGCTTGTTCTGTTTGAACTTTTCTTGACCTGTCTGTAGCTTTGTTTTACTTGATTTCTCTGTGAAAGTAATTTCTCTAATTGATAAGGTGTCCACAGCTAATTTTTTTTTTACTCTTATTTCTCTTTGTATGGTCCAACCATAGTTTTATATAGATAAAGAAGTTATTCTACGTAGAATGACATATTTATTACTCTAAAATAATAATGTAGCACAGAGAAATACAGAGCTGGTATGATAGCAGAGGCCTTGAGAAGCAGACACACAACATGAGGCATGGAAGAGCACAGACCTAGAATGATAAGGAATGAGTCTCAAGGAAACAAACAAGAATTCCAGTGGGTTTTGGTTAACCCCGTGACAAAGCTCTGACTTCCTGCCCTTCCCTGTCCTCCATTACATCTCAAGATGTCCTAACCTATGAAAGCCATGCCAATTTCCTCCCTGTGGCTCCTTTCTTCTACTGTAGAGGTGGGAACATATCTATTAGTCTCTATGGTATATGAAATGATGCTTCTTAAACTACTCAAGTGAGTAAGAATTTGCTAAGTTTACACCATGCTAATTATAACTATCTTAGAAGTTGACAGATTCCAAGTTGTATCTTGACCCTGATTTATTTTAGAGTTCAGGACTGTGGCTATTTTGCAGTGAATGGAAAATATTCTGGATGTCGCAGACATACTAGAAACACTGTCTGTAAATTGCATGGCAAAAAGAAATAGCTTAGAAATTTCAGCTAGAAATAATTTAATTCCCTATTATTATTTCTATTAAAATATAAAGTTCTTAAAAATTACCAATTTAGGTATACAAAATGTATACATAAGGTACATATGGACAATATATATACATAAGTTTGTTGTATATGTATACATGTATGTACCTTTGTATATATATGTAAACACATATATGTATACACAGATATGAGTACCCGTAATTTCACAAAGGTTGGTGTTTGTAATGAGAGTTTCACAGATAAATAATTTGGTCATAAAATTATTCTAGTGTTTTTTGTACTCTATACTGAGAAGTCCTTAGAAATCAGAGCTTATCTTCTACAAATAATAATGGTTGATTTTTTTAACAGAATCTTTTGCTAATGTATTAGAACTGCAGATGGAAGGGTTAGACCCACATAAGAATTTCTTCCAAAGGAGTAACTATGCAATTGGCTCTGCAGCTATGTTTTATCTAATATATAGTAATCACTGAATTATTTAATGGATTTCTGCTATAGTGTAGAATAATAGCCACTTATATGATGAAAAGTATGTTATTTTTATGGATTGTTATAAGAATATATGGCAATGTGTTGCCCTGTTACCAGGAGCCTTTCTTTTCCTGCCTCTTTGGAACTGAAGAACATTCTCCTATTTCTCCTTTTTATGTGGGGTTTTTTGGTGAGCATTTCATAAGGTCAACTTCATATGGTAATACTGATGTTGTGCTTCATACTGAATATAAATCGTGTGTGGCAGCTTCTGGCACCCAACATTATTCTGACACTTCTGTTTGTCTTCAGATGTGTTTTTAAATATCTGTAAATTTCCAGTTCAGCTAACACAATTTCTCACATTACAAATATTCTTGATCTCAAATGTCTGTTAAATAGAATATCAGAAGGTGTCAATCTGTGAGTCTTTGGCGCTCTTCCTGCAAGCTAATGACACTAAATACCTTACTGCTTCACCCTGCAGGCTTTCAATATCTGTTTATTATTTTGACTCTGATTTCCAGTAGCTCATACCACGTAGGCTGTATGTCTAAACCCAGACCTCATGATATATTATTTGAAGTCATGTTGAGTAATCTACAGATCATTCTCAACATTACTACATTAAACCTACCATATCATGCAAAACAGGTTTTGTCTTGAAGAAAGTCACCTTTTTTTGCTGTCACATCTTTCAGTAAAACTAACATAGGGGAATGTCAACAATAGAGTTATAAAAAAATAGAACTGGAGGGTACTTCAAAGGTTCATACCTTCCTACAGTTTTCAAACTGTTGTTAACTGATCTAAAAATCCATGGTCCATTTCTTAGGAATCTGTTGCAGATTAATAAAAATTTAGCTATCTGAAATTTGCTGAAATTGTATGAGATGTTCTATAGTTCTGCTGTCAAATCACATCTCAAATTGGAATGACTATCATCTCCTGCAATTTATAAAATGACCCTTTATGTGCCGCCAGGGTTCAGAAGACATGTCCAGAAAGTCGTTTAATTATTTTTGGTCCAAAATAAACCAAAATTGTTGGGACAAATGAGGGGAAGGGACAATCCAATGGCACAGCTCAATTCCAATAGAGATAAGAAAAGCAGCTCCTTCTTGTTTTGTCACACAGTTGTCACACCTTTGAGTGGACACCATTAATTTTTCCAGTTTTGAGGCACAGTTACAGAGCTGGTTGGATTCAGAGTCCGTAGCCATGGTTTTCTACATGTTCAGCTATCTATTCTTTTATTTGGCTGGCACCAATGACATCATGGCAGTAGACATAATTACTTGTATTCTGATAGTGATAATTATATAATTCCTGTTATTATAACAGGGCTGTCAACTTTGGTTCATGCCTGGTAGTTCAGCTACCAAAAACTGTGCTTGTGCATCTTGTGACTAACAGTGGGCGAGTGGCTAAAGGAAGGAACAGTGAAGAAAAAAAAATTAACTTTTACTGTCTTTTAGCAATGGACACATAGCTATAAGTACTGTTCAGAAAAAAAACCTGAAATAATCTCTCAACTTCTATTATCATTTAAAGCACAAGGAGGAATGGTATGAACCCTAAAAGAAAACTAGCTCATATAGACCAAATTATGTATAAATGGGCTCTACTTTGTGACAACTGGTGAACAGTAATTTCAAAGCTGTGTTACAAAGTATTTTCCAGTGGAAAAATGAAACTATTTGATCTTTGACACCACCTTGAAGGAAGGCACCTTCATTTCAAAAAAATAGGGAGAATTCCTTTGAGCATAAATTGAAAGAACTGGAAAAAAATGACAACAGGAAAGAAAACTTTCTCTTCAGCTGCTCTTGTGAATACAGAAGTGCTCAAATAATCTCTTTGTATGAGTCACAAAATTATGAATATTAGAAAAGATCACAAAGTCACAGGAGACCAGTAACTACTTTGCAGCAGAAAGGAAGAAATTCCTATGGTGGATGAAAAGTTGTTTTCAAGCAAGCTAAATTGATAGCTCTTGCAGGTAATACCAATACAAAATATTTTAAAGACATGGCCAAAAATATATTGTTTTCAGTTACTGTTAAAATAACCTCTACTCTACTTTGCAGCTAGGTGGGACTACAGGGGGTTTACTGTCAATAATTTTCTTTATTATTTTAAATAAAAATTAGAATGTGAACCATTAGAAGCTATATGTGTTTTGTCACCCTTTTCCTACCTGAACATGGGCAGATATATATACATATATTTATATATGTATATAATGCGGGTAATAGTTTTGTACAGGAAAAGGATATGGACTGGGGCCAGTACATCAGAATTTCACAGATGGTGCATATTCAGTGATGACAAGGTTTGCTGTGCTGGTCTTTCTGACTTCAAAAAGTGGTCACTAATATTTCCTATGAGTTTTGTAGTATTTACAAAAAAACCCCACCCATTGGCAGCAAGAAAATGCCAGGCTATATAAAAAGTGTTTTGAATGCTGCAGTGAAAAGAGTTGGCCTTATCAAAGCTTGACTGATGAAGTTACATGTATTTTCAACTTTCTGTAATGATATGGATTGTGAACATGATGATTTGTCTCACATTCTGATATGAGGTATCTATCAAAAATACTTGCTGTTTTTTCCAGAGTGTTCAGAAATGCATGTAATTTTTCCTCAACATTCATTTGAGCTGTCATAAGAACATGAAAATGAAACCCTGCTTAACAGGTTTGCTTACATCTCTGGTGTTTTCTTGTGACTTAATGACCTTGATCTAGTAGAGCAAGAAAAAAGTATAATGTTTTATAATATAGGTAAAAAAAATTAGGGTTTTATCTGGAAGCTTCAACTCCAGGTTGAAAGAGAAAACTGCTTTGAAACTGCTTTGACATGTTTAAAACCTTTCACACATTGTGGCTGAAAAACGTTGGCACTCAATATCGATGTAAAAAGCTGAACGAAATATTTCACTGTCACTTTCATTAGTGTAATGAATGAAACCCATTTGCAAAATTGCAAAATCTTGGAATTTTGGTTACTGTTTAGCAGCCAAGGAAGAATTTCAAGGGTGTTGTGATGGGGAATAGAATTTGAATTTATGTAGGAATCTCTTGCTTTATTATGATAAAAATAAAAAAAAGCACTCTTGCCATACTTTAGCAGATAAGATCTGAGTAGCTTTCATACCAATATCCCTGTATAGTCGTAGGAGTTCACTACTTCAGCCTTACTAGTAATGGAAGTGAAATATTGATATAGCCTGGAGGGATGCTGTTGGAAATGGACATCAATCCTTTTGAACTTTCACTTTGAATTTCAACCCTCTAATTAAAACTGATATATATAAATGTAGACACGCAGAATCACAACTTTTTTATTGTCCTATCATTTTATCAATAGACCCAAAGTTTTTTTGACCCATGTGAAACCTTTTTCAGTCATATATAAGAAAAACACCTTGTTGCCATGTAGGCATGCTATTCGCTGTGCACTCTCTGTGGACATAGAACATACCCTCTTTAAAAATACATGAGGGCTGCTATCTGTTTTTTTCTCAGTCTTTTCAAGACCAAATTAAGCCAGTTTTGGGGGCTTTACTTTTGGTTTGTGGGGAAATTTTCAAAGCTTCTAAACATTTTTTGTTACCATTCTCTGGATTCCAATTCTGCCTACATCTTTCTTATAGTTCAGTGGCCAAAAAAACAGCATTCCAGCTGAAACCTCACCAGTGCCAAGTAGAGCAGAATAATTACCATCTGTGTCTTACATTTTACACCTCTGTCAAATCCCACTAAAATGACTTTTGCCCTGAGTCACTGTTTGGGTGACTCAGATTCTAATAGCAATTTTCCACATCTTTCCACAGTCTTTATTCAGTACAGCTGCTGAGCAAAATATTTCACCTCTTCTGCCTTTGTATGTGACTTTCCCCTGAAGTGTGCTAATAGTTTTGCTTTTATCTTTATTTTGCTTCATTTTATTGATTTATTAAGTTTCTAAAGAACATTTCAAATTTTATTTCTTTTGCTTAATATAAGCAAAAGATGGAGGTAAAGACAGGCCATTAGATACATGCTTTTTAATTCGATTCAACCTTCTTAAAAGTCACATTAAAATTATTAAAGGAAATATTGCAAGCTTACACTATAAAAACAACAAGATTGATGTTAAGTGCTCTGTATTACTAACCTTCTGCAAGGATTCCTATGGAAATCCCTAATGATTTATAAGAACATTCACACTCCCTTTGGCTTATGCTTGCTGAGTGCACTCAAAGCATAACCTATTTTCATAATCCCTGCTTCACACACTCTTTGAGGATTTGCAAAGTCTTGTAAGACTGTAGAATCCATTGCATTTCTTCCATCTTTTGTTGATATACTCTGTTGGCAATCACTGTGAATACAAGCTTTTTTGCTGTTCTTTTTTAACTCTGATCTGTAATGCTGCAAGACTTTTGTTTAAGGATAGATTTTCTTCACATTGTCAGAATCCTGTTCACTTTCCAGCCTGGCCTGATCCCAGACTTGCTGAGTCAGGGACACATTTTCACCTATACTCTTCCTCTTCCTCACTCTCTTTTCTTGGCCTTTGCCCCAAGTTCCCTTAGTGACCTAGTATCTCAGTGAATCAGTCATTAGGTCCAGCGTTGTAAGATCTACCCATATATCATTCTCTAGTTATTCACAAGATGTTTTATACATTATCTTTCCTTCTCAACTGGTTAAATGTGCCTCCATTTTATACTTATTTTTGAGTTGGGTAACAGTTTAACTCCTGTCCCATGTTTTTGCCTCTATTGTAATCTATGTAAGCTAATTGAAAATAAGTCGAAGGATGGTGCTGCAAAAACAACCATTCTTAAAAGTAAGGCTGTATATTGCACATTTTTCTTTTTACTGACATTTATTACTTCCAGTTAGAGAATGAAACAGCACTAGAGATTGTTTTCTTTGTCTTTTTTTCCAGATATTTAGTTCCACAGAGCTCCATTATTTTACCCCACTCTTTTAGATCTAATGATGAGCCTAAAGTAAATAATTTCCTTTATTCCTGGCCATACGCAGTGTAGCAAGTAATCACTACTGTGAGATATGGTGCTGGACAAAGATTGTTTTATTTCCTACACTTAATATGAGCCTTTTCCTAAGCTACCATGAGATTCCTAAAGATGTTATTTTAAAAAATGTTGACAGTGGCTGATAATTTACTGTCTATATATATATGTATACCTAGAGACTCAAACTATTGTAAATATTTCACCTGTTTTTTACACAAATATCTTACCTTTTGGAATGCATATAGACTTTGAGTGTTGGAATTATACTTTGATGATACAATACTATTATAACATGGAGTATAACCTATTTGAGTTAATGATTTGGTTTTGTTTTGATAGGTGTGACATTTTGCTTTAATTTAGTGCAGTACTGTAAGTAATAGTTCCCAGTTTGGGGTATACTCTGAAGATTTTATTTTACAGTGATTTATAAATGGATATGGAATCACATGTGTTTGAACAAGCAGCCTTTGAGAACAGGCATGGACACCAGGAGGGTAATCTACATGCCTGACCAGCTCCTTAATTAATCTTTGTCTAGTAAAACTAAATACATATTGTTTGCTCCTGCACATGCACAAAAAAATATGACAGTGAGGGTCTTAGAATAGAGATTTCCGGATCATTGTGCTGAAGGTAAAATTCTGAAATGTACAGAAGCACTACTGATAGGTAAAATGTCTGGTCCTCCGTCCATCTGGTTGTGGTATACAAGCAAAGTCATACGGGGATGTTCAGGAGTATTTCTTCATACTGCAGAAAAAAAATATAGTATCTTTTCATGCTACATAGTCGCTTTATGTGCACCTTTATATCTTCCTGTCTGGGATTCCACAACTTTTTCTTAAGTGCCGGTTTCAAGGTAAGTGGAAATAGTGATTCAGTTCTTGAATTGGAGGAGAAAATTTCTTTTATTGTACAACTGTGAAAAGTTTTTCACAGTAAAATTGGAAATCTTGTTGAGAGGTAGAAGGTTGCCATTCACTGACTGCCATTGCAGCTGTCACTATAATCCCCTGACGGGCCAAATAGTTCTTGAATTAAACAAAGGTCTTGAGTTAAGCCAAAAATATTGTGATTTGTGTAGCTGGGTGCCAGTTTCCTGACTACATCTTGACTTTTACTCTTAGCAGATGGAAAGAATAGAAGGCTCCACATTGTTACCAGAAAATTGTACTTTCCCTTTCTGTTCCGTTGGATTTAAATGGCCATATCTGTCACACTTCCTGCTCACTATATTCTTCACGATGCTTTTTCCTGTGGCCTTCCAGGATGCCTCTCTCTTCTATGTTAAAACTATATTTTTACACATATTGTGTAGATCTAAGTCAGATAAGCAAAGATTTCCTTGAAGGCTGATGTTGCAGTTAATAAATAGCTATTTTCCTCTTTAAGTAATACAGCTGTTTTATGTCTTCTTTGTCTGAGCTACCTTACTCTTTACATAGTCAGATGACAACCAACATAAATGGTGAAGATCTTCTGAAAATCAACTCTCCCTGGGCATTCAAAAAGAAAATAAACAGTGAGCAACATAAAGCTTGCCTTATTTTTTCCTTTAATATGTAAATTACACCATCTTTGGGATCATAGTAATAAAGCTCCTTTTTTTCTGATATTGTGTTTTATTCTGTCTCACACTGTACTTCTACCTACCTAGCAGATAGACTGAAGTCTGTACTGATCAAAGATGAGAGATGAAAACTTAGTAAAAATAAGAATCAAAAAAAGATTTGAATTGTATTAAGTGAAGGACTTTCATATACTAAAAGATGAAACCAAAGCAGAAGCAGATTGTATTTTTATTTTTATTAAATCTCCACCTTCTGGCTTCCTAAA
Source organism: Phalacrocorax aristotelis (assembly GCF_949628215.1). NCBI lineage: Eukaryota > Metazoa > Chordata > Aves > Suliformes > Phalacrocoracidae > Phalacrocorax > Phalacrocorax aristotelis. The sequence continues at coordinate 62,903,454 of NC_134279.1, read as the reverse complement.
TGCAATTCAGAAATGGCTTTTTGACCTTTACAGTTTTCAGTTCACTTCACTCACGTGTCAAAGCACAGCTGCAGCTGAAATACTCAATTTCCTTTTCTTCACATGCATGAATTTCATACTTGTGTATTTTGGCTTTTGTTTCTACTGATTACTTTTTTTGTAAATCTTGATTTTTCATGAAACCAAGTACAAAGTAATCTTTAAGAGAATAAATTTCAGGTCATGTAATCACCTCAAACTTACCATGTTGCAGACTAAATGTTCCTGTGATATAACTCAACATTTCTAGGAGGATGCATCTTTCAAGTGCCTGATGCTCATGAATGTGCTTATCATGTGACGCCATGTGCCAAATCCCACTCTAGCACTTCCACTATGTGATATTCTGCAAGGAGGCTCATGTCAAGGATGTGGAAGTTGAAGAAATTCCAAAACATCAGAAAAAAGGGGAACAACAATATATTCAAGAACATAGTTCTATTGCATACAAGGATAAAAAGGAAGAACGTAATTTCAAGAGTATAGGACTTCTAAGAAAAGTTACTTAAAACCATTATTTTCTGTTAAAAGTTAAATACCCATTCTTTTAATGAGTATTATAATCACTGCTAATGGCAATAGCAATTATGAATATAGACACTAACTGGAACATATAGAAGAAGAAGCAAATATCTTAACTGTGCAGAGAAATAACACAAAAACCTTTTAAAATACAAATAAAACTTAATTCAAGTGTGTTATGCTTTTGTTGAGCCCTTTACATAGAGGGAAATTTGAACACTTGCAGAATTAAAGTTATAGGACCATTAGCATGCTCTGGAGAAAACGTGCATGTTACAAGGAGACAAAGCAAAGCATATTATCTCAAATTTATCACCTTGAACTAAAATGAACTCAAACTTAAGTCCTAGCTGTCTTTGGAGGCTGTCTCAGCATGAATTTATAAGAAAATTCCCTTGCAAAGAACAGGTTGCATATTCATTACATACTTGAATTTAACTTCTTTGCCAAATTTATACACTCGGTTATGGTCGTGAGAGATGTAGGATGGATGTACTGGACACGACAGATACTTTTTCTCTTTCAAGGGATTTTCACTGAAACAAATAGAAGACTAATAATTTACCTAGTTTATTTTAAATTATATATTATCTGCAGTTAGTTTTCAGTAAAATTCCTTTGTGTGGGTATGAGTGTGTGTATTTCATCACAGCCCATGCTTTCACTGGAAGTCTGTAGTGAGCACAGAAGTCCTTTGGGGAATTTTTCAGAGTTCTTCCTTACAGCTAGTCCAGATGTTTTCACTGCATGGTTTTCTTATTTCACCTCTCTACAATAGCTTGTTACAATATTTGGAGAATTTGTTTGTAAGATGCTCCTCCCGAAACATTTTCTAAACTCCTTGCATATTTTGAAACTTCTACAGTCTCCTAATACCAAAGTAAATATATGAAAGCATTAAAAGAGTTATTATCAAAAACATGCTTTCTGAGGAACTATGCTGAAAAGCAATAGTTGAGTACATTGCACAAATGTGCCTTACCCATTTTTCTAATAATTTTTACAAATGAACTATAGTAATTTCTTATAAATTTGCTCAAATTTTGAAGTTTATAAATATATCAATTTGTTAAAATATTGATTTATTAGTTAAAATAGGGTGTACTAATATATGATTACAGAACACAAAAGTATCTAGATGCTAGTGTTTGATAGAAGTAATGAAAATCCCAGCAGAAAAAGCCTTGTGGATTAGCTCAGAGGACCATTTGGCCCCAGGCATGTTTAGCAGGGGCCAGAAATGAAGGCTCAGGAAAGAGGACAAGAACAGATGGAGCAGTTGGTGTTTCTTTCCCAAATATTTTGCAAGTATAAGGCCAAAAATTCAGAAGATTGTGCCTGAAATATTTAGTGACTGTGACCTATTGAAATCCATGGGATATTAGGTCCTGAATTACTTAGTGAATGAATGTTTTCATTTCCATTTTAATGACAGATTTTCAAATTGAGATTCTAAAAACTCTTATTCAGATGCTGGTCTGCATTTGAGGTGCATAAAATGTCTGCAGCTGGAGACCCTCAGCATTCTCCAGCATGCTCACTGAACACCTAAAGAACCCATTAACAGGAATGAGACATGGGGTACCCAGTGCAGCAATAGTTTCATTGGGAGCTGCAGATTAAGCATGGAGTTCCATTTTAATTGCCTTGACTGTTCTAGTCAGCTTTCTTGGAAAGTACTTACAGAACCAGGCTACACCCAAAACAAAATAGAAGATTGTTGTGACTCCAGTCTTCCCGTCTTTCCAGCTTCTCAGTGTTTAGGATGTTCACATTGGATATAGGAGTCATAGATTCAACTCTAATTCACTGTTCCAACATCACTTTTTTAATATTTTTGAGGAAAGGTTCCTTTGATCTTTTCTTATTGAAGTCTTCCTAACAAAGTCTTTCTATTACACTACCCCCTAATGGGACTTTCAGAATAAATTAAATATACACGATACATAAGTACATAATTGCTTCTGAATAAGTATGAATAAAACCCACATTTTTCAAAAAACACTAATACTCCTGGAGATACATAAAATAGTTCTGATAGCACACCATGCTAACAAAGTGCTTTAAGGCAAAATTCAATGCACAGTCTTCATATTTTCTATGTCCTCTTTCTGAAGCTCAACAGAAGACTGCTGTTTTTATAAACAGCTGGAAACATATGTATGTCTTCCCACAATGTCAATACTTTTCTGGTGTTTGAATGACTATGCTTCAAACTGTGCTCTTCTATGTTTGAGTTGAATGTGCAAGTCACAGGTCAGTTCCAGGACTGAGCTGTTGACAGGCAAGATACTCAACAGTTCTGAGGTCTAGCAAGACATTTTTCTGAGCTCTGGACTAGTGTGTCTGCTATAAAATGTTAGCTTTTGCCAACTTGTAGTTCATTCATGGCTCTCCTTTGGTTTGATCAAGAATTAACATCTTGATATTTGATTTGTATTTTAGGAAGCTTTTTGATATGGGTGAGAATATTACATATTTAAAATAGAACAAGATAAAATAGTTTGCTTCTCTAGCTTGCATGCCAAAATTTCATGAAAGCAAGACTAAACTTATAAGATTGTAGAATATTTGTTACTTTGGTAACATTATACTAGACATCTATCTGTGCAAGAGGACAGTTGGAATGTCGAATTTTAGGATGTCTGAAATTAAGTTACATGAATTATAGCTTTTTAAATAACTTATTTTCAATCTTGGCTATCCTATAAGGCAAATCAATTAATTGCTTTTGTAGTAAAAAAAAAGGTTACAATTTTGCAATCTTTTAAATATTGAGCAATATAAATATGTATCAGATTTACCTTCTGACTTCTCTGTTAGTTAATTTTTTACTTTCAATTACTTTTTCATGGAAAACTACATTTCTTTCTTCCCTCCCTCCCTCTTCCTCTCTCCTAAAGTGCAGTACACAAATTATTTAAATGAATAGGCAATTCAGTGAATGAGGATAGAATATAATAAATAATAATTTAGGAAGATATTAAAATGAGAATAAAACAGAAAATAATTATGTTTTATAAGTCATACTATCAAACTTGTTAATGATATAGTCCCACATCCAAAATATGTGTTGTTATTATTGGATAAACTTATACCTTTTCACCTATGGACCTTCTATCAATTAACTGAAAAAAATTGCAGTAAAAATGGGTGCTGCTTTCACAGGAAGTTCCAGCATGAAACGGCTTAATCATAGTTAGCTGGTTGTAGACATTGTATATGACAAACTGCAGCTCATCAGTCTACTGTCTCATCTCTAATTTCAGGTTTTCAGAACTGTATTTTCTGAGTACTTTGTTTTTCTCCTTGTACATTACATGACCTTTTCAGGACATCCTGGACCACTGATCACATGAAGTAAGCGCAAGTTCTGTATACTGTCTTAGATAATGCATACTGTGCAGTACATCAGACTGCTGTCCAGCCTGTCATCTTCACTTTTAGCATGCATGAATACTCAGTTTGAGTGCATTCCAAAAATGAAGTACCTTTTGTTGAAAACTGCAATGATCTGCTGTATTTTAGTATAGAATATTGTTTTCCTATACAAAGTGATTGTCTCTTAAAAAACACTTTTCCATGCCATAATTTTTCCTGGTAGATATAGTTCATAAAAATATTTTGTATGAAACTCTGCTACTTTAGAAGCCATAGGAGAATTTTGCCTAAAAATCCTGTTTATCAGATCCTTCCCTGTTCAAAATGCTCAGATCCATAACATAATTTGAATGAAGCCGTCTCGTTCCTCTTGGCTGCTCTATGTACAGGCATCTTGAATCCTGTAGGAAATTAACAACTATGTGATTTTATGAGTTTATATATAACACTGTTACTTCTCTCTACTGCCTCCCATGTTCATATACAAGCCAAGTAAAATCATAGCAAGAAAGGCTAGATTCTTGGAGGAGTGGGATTCCTGGATGAGATGATTTCCGAATGCCCCTCTATATTTAAACAAATGTCTGTATACATTGTGTTTAAGCAAATTAAACACCACTAACACAAAAAACTACAAACCCAAACCCCTTCCTAGCTGCTACCAAACCCTTTCAGTGCCTACAACTCTGCTGGGATGTACACAAAAAACTGTCTAGGAATTGACTGTGCCTGGTATTTCAGTGTCAAACTTTCAACACATGAGGAAGATTCCTAATGTAGGAGTTTCCCTATCTTTCTTAAGTGGGACCAGGGACCATCCTTATGTCATACCTGTGTCACCTCAATATTGATATCAGTGTCTGTGACTTCTACACCAACCAACCCTATTGGAGACAGAGTTTAAATAAGTCATCCTCACTGACAAAATTCAGCTTTTCAGGCTTTAAACACAAACACCTCTTTTGCTCCTTTTCTTCACTTACCTAAGCCTTGATTTATTGTTTATTCAGTTATAATCACTGTTTTGAATACATCTTTACATAGTAATTACTATGAATGTTTCAGGTGAATTGAGAACTGACAAGCTGCAGAATTATTTTAACATTCTGCCCTTGACCATCGGACATGATAGCTTTTTATGGAGGAGATAAAATAAATAATTCCTAACTACAAAATAGAGTGCATATAACATACTAAAAAGAAAATACTAATTCAATGTGCGCAAGTAGTCATTCACAGGTGTACATGCTAAATAAAGGGTGTCATCGAAATACATGCCTTTTACTAAACAAGGATGTATATTTCTGTTTCTTTTGCTCCTGGTCTCTATTTCCTAGTTGTCAGGTTAGTCAGCATTATTCAGTGTATCTCAGCCATTCACCAGACTAGCACTTCCAAGGCTTTTTTTGTCTTCCCTCCCCTTCCACCCCTAATTCACTGAGTTGCCTTTTAATTTAAAGAATGTGCATACTGCACTTTGGGAACCTCTGTTTTGGATGTCTAATATTTCTATATATATATAAAAGTTTCTAGATGTGTAACTCAGGGATGTGCATTGTGCTGTGTGGCCAGGTGAGTAAAAGCCCTGGATTTAAAGAGTGGAGGCATGATCAACTGCATATTGAATTATGGGACATTCTTTTATTGATTTTAATAGGGTTTATATTAGGATTATTTTTAACACACTCTTTTTTTCTAATTTCAGCGAATAGAAAACATCCTTTAATTCTGTTCTTTTAGATAGTGAGCTTTTGTGATCTCAAAGCCAAATAATGTATATTGACTATGATACTTGTATAGGAATAATCAAATTAGAATTTTGGCCCTGAAACATTTTGGTAATATATATTTTCTTATGGGAGCTAGTGATGCTAAGAAGAAATGCTTTCAATGATTATTTTACTCCAAGAGCTTTACCTTTACGATTAAAGTGAATTAACATGTCATAACAGTTATTGTCAACTAACAATAAATACATATGAAAATTATTGTATTTTATCTACCTAAGAAAAAATACTATGTTAGATATCAGAGAATGGCCATTACCTAAAAGTTATTTCCTAGAAGTAACTACATGCCTGGATGTAGGCATGTACTAAACTGCACCACAAAAGAGAGAAATACCTGCTGAATAAAACAGCACTTGTTTAGTAGTTCTCATGCCACACCTATATTTTCCGTGAAAATAGAACTGTCACCATGGAGTTTGTCTTCAACATGTTTTAGGAACTTATGGAGCTGCTATAAAAGTTTCAAAAAATTTGCAAGGATAGTATTTGTGAAACAATTTAAAACTAGGCTTAAAGGTATTATTGTTGATAAGAACTTGCTTTTGATAACTGTTTTCCCTTTCACATTATTATTTATGTTTTTGATATGACACATTATTTCATTATGTTTTAAAAATGCCTACCTAGATGTTGAAATGTTCTATTAGCTGAAATTATGCACAGTAACTTCATAATAGTTGGACATCTTGTAATTTATTAATTACTTACATAATGGCAACTGCAGTGTGAGTGACCTGTTACTGACAGATACTGTTACCACAGCTCTAAATGGGTTCAAGACCATAGGAGGAAATTATAACTTCTTTTGTGAATGTTTTTCACAAAAATAAAATTGCTTTTGAGGAAAGTACTGGGGGGGTGGGTGTGTGTGTATATGTGTTGGTTTAGTTTTTGTTTTTGTTTTTGTTGTTTTTTTGTTTTTGTTTTTGTTTTTTTCCCTGAAGAGAACAGATCATAATGGGTTCACGTTTTTAAATTGAGGGGAAGAAAGAAAATTCTAGAAAACCAAATATTGCCTTAGGTTATGAATGAGTAGGCAGCAACATTTCAGATAGAAATTAGGAAGGACGACATTAAAAGTATCTACTGTGTGGAAAAGAGTGATCTACTGAAAACATTGTCATTCCAACGAACAGCATCCAATGCATGTTTGTGTGTGTATATTTGTGCTTATATGGATAAAACAATCACATTTTAATTGGTCGTTTTACTTGGGATACAGGACATGCAAAATTTGTGCAGAATTTCTGTTGCAATTTTCACATTAATGAAAAGAAACATTCATGCATCATACATAATTTAAAATACTAAAGCATAAAGCATCTGTTCAGTGCAGTTAGGATTGTCTCATGTCCTCCACATGCATATTTCTTTCTTGTAGAACTGAAGAATATTGAGATAAATTGATGCTTTTTTAAGAAAATGAGCAGGTGCTGGAGTTTATTATGTTTTTTATCAATTTTAGAAAGGAATAATGAGTTTGTCTTAAGGGCTACATTTTTATAAAATATAAAAATTCCTTGCCATTCTTTCAGTCCTCTGCATGATATAACTGCCACAGGATTCTATAAATAAAACATGTCCATAAATACTTCATAAGGAAGATACTTCCACATAAGCTTGTGAATACAATAAGAGTTTTCTTATTAAAAAAATCCTTGTCATTTTATTTTATTCCATTACTTTTTTTTTTTTACTTTTTTTTTTTCTTGCTATGCATAAGACCTTTCTTGGCTATCTGATTTCTTTTACAAAATGAAAACAAAAGATGTAGCTGTAGAAGAAATTACATCATACTGAAAATGTCTAATTCCATGCTTTCCTTCCATATTTATAGTCATTTATGCCTGCAAGTATTACATGGAGAATATCAGTGGGCTAATATTATTCGATTATAGAGTAAACAATGTCTCCATTGGCTGTCAGTATATTTCAAAACCAAAGTCTTCAGAACTAAGAAAACATCCTGTTCCTTCATCCTAAGGAGTAACTAAACCTACCTATGGATTAAGGAATTATTTATCTCATTCTTACTTAGTTAATAGCAAAATAGGCATACAAAATGTGAACAGGTCAATCATTAAAAGCTAGCGGAATAATTGGCACTATTCAATAAACTGAAATAATTGAAAACAAGACAAAATACTGCTATGATTAAAGAATACAAACAGAATAAAGAATAACGACATGGAATGGCAAGTTGTGTCAAGGAGACCAATAACTGGATCATGAACATGAGTTCCCACTGCAATACCATGATGAAAAGGGTTTATGAGCTACTGTAAAATCTGAACAGGAAAACAGTAAATAGAAGCAGGAAACTAATAACACCTATGCTGCTGTTAAGTAGTAACACCTATGTTTTGTTAATACTAGTGAAGTAATTAATGGAATAGATCACTGTGTCCCAGAATTCATGGAGAATGTGGAAAACTGGAAGATGTAGAAAAGAGGAACTATCCAAACACATGAATTCCGGGAAGCTTGCCTTATTTTGAGATATTTGATCTATTTAATTCATCAAAAGGAAGTTAATCACATCTAGTCCATTCATATTATGGTGCTCTATCAGCGTAACATATAAAAAATGCTGGAGTTTAGGAACTATAACTATGCAAATTTACCAAATACAGTTCAATCTTTTGGCACACATAATTAGCTGCTGGAACAACTCTTGTATGATGGGCTTGGTCTGACTCAAAAGCTTTAAATCAAAGCGTATGTCTTTTTTAAAAGATAGTGTTTGAAGTGTTTGGAGTAAAACTTTAAATCTCAGAATTGCCACAGAAATCACTAAATGAAATTTTATGGCTCACAAAGTGCAACTAATGTTCTGGCCTTCAAAATGCTGAAAACCTTCAGCTAATTTTTGCATTCTTCCTTGTGCTATTACTTTTTATTACTTCTACTGATGCAGAAGATTCCAGTCCTACTTAAAATCATATATGCATGATGAAATAATCAAGTATTTGAAAAAGGATGGTGTAAAACAAGTAGGAAAGGAAACTGAATTGATAAACTATTTGTTTATATTCCTGTAACTTGTGTAATGTAGAGATCCTTCCAACCAGCTCTAGACAACTTAGCTTACTTCTCTGGCTATAATTACCAAAATAAAGATTAGAAATCTCTGACATTGCTGTACTTACTGGTAGTATAGACATAGAACCCCAGACTTATGAAAAAAAGATCACGTTGAAGTAAATGGAAGATATTTCTTTAATTATCATAAAATAAGACATCAGGGAAGGGAACATAGTGTTTTGGTTGTTTGCCCAATATTGTAGTCACTGCATCACTTTCTAAAGCATAACCATGAGTAATATTTCACATTCATTTCTTTGCTTGTCTGCCTCTAATCCTCAGGTAAGCATATTGCAGACATATTCAAAAATATGACAAAATGAACATACTGACATCAACCAACATACTGTTTTTGTTACTACTTAGCAGATAAGTTTAGATCCAAGTGTAGATAGTCTAGATATTGCTACACTCTCAAAAATAATTTAAAAACACTACAACCAACTGTAGCAAATTCTGTTTCTGAATGAGCAAAAGCTGGACAAATTATACTAAGAAACGCTAAAGAGATTCTAATATGAAACATTACCTAAGGAAAACCTCTCTTCTGACAAAAAAGCAAATGGTCAGAGTAACCCTGAGCAGAAAGAGGATGAATGGGATGATAGGTTACAAAGGAAGACCCCCTCAGCTTTACTTTGTAGGAGAGGAAAGGAGAAGAACGATGCCAGATTGAGTTTTTTTCCTGCTTTTAAAAAATTATCTGCTTTAACTGGAGTCTGAATAGTCAAATGATGCAAATTTTGATTTGTTTACCAATAAAGAACATAAAATGTTGAATAAACAGGAGTAAAAGTTTTCAATTTTCTTATTTAATTTATTATTTTCATAGAATCATAGAATATATAAAGTTGGAAGGGACCCATAAGGATCATAAAGTCCAACTCACTGCTCCTCACAGGGCTATCTAAAGCTAAACCACATGACTAAGAGCATTGTCCAGGTGTTACTTGGACTCTGACCGGGTTGGTGCCATGACCACCTCCCTAGGGACCCTGTTCTAGTGACCAACCACCCTCTCAGTGAAGAATCTATTTTGCTATTCTCTAACTTGTTCAAAATTCTATTCTGTGTATAACCTAGTAAGTATGATTTTGACTTGCTAATAAAAGGCCCTAGACTGCATTGACGTGGCAGTGCAGGTTTCAGGACTTGTTTAGCTTGAAGGACTTTTAGCCTGAGCTGGTTTTAGTATATTCCAGTTGCAACGATTGTAGAGCGATCAGGTTACCATTGTCCAGATTTCCTGTATCTCTATGTAATTGTGTGGCATGACACATATTGTTAAATTGAGGTTGCACTAGATGATCCCTGAGGTCCCTTCCAACACGTGATTCTGTGATTCTGCGATTCTGTGAAATAATGGATACTAAAATTAAGCAGGCATTCTGTGAAAAGTCAACTACCTATGACCCTAGCTAAAACTGTATTGTGGCAGTGTACTCACATATGTCTAAACCAGAGGCCTCAGCCTCTGAACTGAAATCCCAGCAGACAACTGTCACAGAAGGAGTGCAACCTTGGCAGTCAGGTAAAAATTCTTCCAGAGAAACAAAGAAAACAGAAAAACATGCATAACCTAGAAATGGGAACCAGACTAGACTGTGTTAGGAACCATAAAAAAAAATATGCAGATGCAGGATTCAGAAGGAAGAAACCCCCTTCCATCATCACACCAATACAATACTACTTGGCATAGGACTCAGGACTTTGATAACTCACCATGAATCTCATTCATACCCTATTCTTGAGGAAGAGTGGTAACATTGACAGTAGGACCCGAAGGAATGTGGAAAGATGAACCTAACACAAGACAGAGGAGTAGATACTAGGAAATACTATATGTATATTTTTCAGTAACAGTTAGATAATTTGGACTGTGAGGGCTAGTATTGCGGTAATTAGACTAATAATAGTTACACCTGATTGTTTTTGTATTTTGCTTGTGTGTTTAATTTCTATTTAGAGTAACTAAATTCTCATCTTCATATGTAAGATATGTTCCCTTTGCTCACAAGAAAACTTTTTGTGTAACCATATGAAAGTAGACACATTGACAAATTTAGGAAGATAAAAGAAGAAAATAATGCTGCGGCAGAATCTTGATCAAATATGCCAAAAGATTTCATGCTTACTGGAAGGCATGTCAGTAATCAGATGTCACTGATCAGATCTGACTGACAGATTACTGTCAATCATCAGTGTTTTGTTGGTGTTTATGCTGGTTTTGCAATAACAAAGCCAGGTAAAAGCCAAGTGGTCACTGATGGTGGGTAATGTATACTGACAATAATGAAGCAGCAACCTGTGATGGTCACTCAAGATTTACCTTGCAACATATTTTCTTCCAGCTAAGAAAATAGCCTAAACTGTGTTTGTATCTCTTTGTCTTAAGCCACCAAGTGTCTTACATTTATATGACTTGCCACATATTTTGTTCATGCACAGGACCCAAGATGATAGAAAACGTGCATACTGCAGAGTCAGGTCTAGCTACTGACCAAAGTTACCTAAGAAAATTTAGTGACTCACATTAAAATATAATTATAGTTTGGTAGTAAACAAGACTCATGAGGGTGATCACTATATTAGAAACCTGCTGTTGATGCACATGAGCCCACCTTTCTACCCCACTCCCAACTCAGTGCAGATTTGTCCAAACAGACTTTTAGAGTTCTTTCCATGCTGAATGTGTCAACCTAATTTTACAAATATTTAACATATAGATGTCTTCTTGCTCTACATAGCCACATTATACAGTTGAAAATGATCCTTCTGGATTTTTTGTACTACAACTTCAACCTTGTGTGCATTTGTGCCTGTGTGTCAAGAAAACTGCTACAGCTGTAGAAAAACCTTTGGCATAACCAGAAAAGATCTTAGTCATAAATCTGAACTAAGGTAGTTATGTAGTACTTAAATCTTTCCGCATGAAATAGCAAGTCCTCATTCTTTTTACATATGCTGTGAACTTTATATTAGTAACTAAATGATGTTCTTGTCTAGTCAAGAGGGTACAGAATGTTGAAAACTTGTTACCATTTGCTTACCTACTTGTCAAATTATGTCATTTGTACTATATGACATTTTCTAGCTTAGTATTTCCTCTTAAAATAAACTTTCAAAAAAGTTAAACTAGTGATTTTCATGCCTTAATTCTTTGGAGAATTATTTCTTTGGACCCTGACATTCACTGATCAAGTACAGGATTCATTTATATAAATTTGGTAGTGTGTGTTCTGCGTCAATGTCCCCCAAGCTGCATGCATCACTTCATCCATATATTAAATTTGCGTGACACTATATGGTTGTGACAGGTACTACTGATGTGTTCCATTTTTAAACAACATCTTTTTAATTTTATATTTTCTATTAACATTGAAGCTGAGCGTATGAACTTGCAATTTATTTCTTAATAATAGGTTAATAAGGATAAGTCTAATGATGATTTTACTTAGCATTAGAAAAGAAAAAAACACATATTTTAAAGGGGGAGATTTATTTCTAAAATGGAATTTTCCTCACAAAAGAAACTAACACCAACTTCTAAATCAATGTAATGTTTGAAATAATAGGAAATACCAATAATAGCAAGAAGGAATGATGAAAGAATTGTTAAGCTATTAAAATATTTCTGAACACACAATAGGAAATTACACTTCCAGGGAGAAATACAGATCCATGTTACCTGGTTAAAGAGACTAGATTCTAGTAAGTCTTTCAAATAAAAGCTAAAATACAGATGCTTATCTTATGTGACTGGTTGTTTACATAACACTGTAATCTCAACTCAGTTACTGTAACTAGTTTTAATACCGCGCTCATTCTTATCAGGGAAACCTAGCAATGGTTCCCCCTGTGTGGCCCCTCAATGCTAGTCTCATCCTGCAGAGATGTGCAGCCTCTGCTCAACTACACAGGCCCTGTTTACCACACATAGTAGCAACTAATTATCAACTCATTTTTGAAAGTTGCAAATGGGAAAGACAGTCCATTTCTTACAACCTTTGGTTAGAAAATATGGTTGCCTTACAGAGAAGCATAACTCCATACTTAGGGCCAGCACGGTTCTTTCATGGTAGTAACACAAGAAAGGTTTTTGAATCTCCGTAAGTTCAGGTATGAGCATGATCCCTGCTCTAGACCTACACAAATACTGCAAATATGTAGGAAATTCCATTTGTTATGTATCTGCTCTGGTAAATCAAAAGCAGTGACATGAATGTTGGCCATATTATTCCATTCTAGCCTGTAAACTACAAAACCTGAAGAATATATTTGATCAAACACATTGACTTATGTCAGTTATTTCTTTGTTGAAACTTCTCTTTTTTTTTTCTGTGGTAAATTCACTGTGCTACATTTTTATGTTGAAACAACATTATATTTACTCTATCTTTTGTAGGAAGATTAAATAAAAAATATTGGAGGTGACACCAATCCCCTTTTCACACAGAAGTGCTAATTCTCTGTCTTGTCTGAGGTCAGTCAAGAGCCAGTAATGACCTACAATTAGCCTGTTGAGATGTTTGTACATTCTTAACCTGCAGATTGATACAGAACACAGTATTTCATAAAAGATACATTTGCCAGTTAAGAATACCAAGTAGCTATCAAAGGAAGAAAAGAGATTTAAAAGTTCTTGAAACAATGAATAATATCTGATAAGGTAAGTATAGAAGATTACTTCTAGTCCAACAAAGAAACATTTACATGTTTCCATGAAAGGGGGAAGTTTTACTCTAAGAAGGTTGACACTTGTTCAATTTAATAGAAAACATTAAGGAAAAAAAAACCTCTTACGTGACAGAATGAAAGAGTCCACTAGGAAATCTTAATTAAGCAAAATTTGCCTGTACCAGAACTAGAAGTGGGTTGTTTCAATAAGGCATAGTATTTTGCACTAAAAGCATGGTTTCCTAATATTAAAAAAAGAAGTCATGCATATGCAGTTACCCTCACAAACAAGTTTAGGTACAGCTACTCCCTTATGGTGAAGTCGATAAACTTAGTTTATCTATGTCCTTGAGAGATGCCTACTTCAATAATGTGACATATAATAAAGAGGAAATGTGTTAAAAAAAGCTAAAGAGTTCCAATATTTCTTTCAGCTTGAATAAAATTATGTATTCTGCCTTATTTCCCTTCACCTAGTTTGGCTTGGCCATTTATTTAGTAGAAGGACCCAATTTGCCTGCAACTTAGGTGACTGTTAACACTACTTCACATAATACAAACCTAATGCAATTTTATTGTTAATCTGCTTATCCTAATTCAAATTGGTTGTGTCACAATGCAATATAAAATATTAATTATGTAAATGCACCGATGCCTAACATGTATGTAAGAATAATTCTGTGATGTTAGCGATGTTTCTTATGTCTCTGATTTCAGGTATGCAGATATTTGCAGGATCTGGGCCTAGAAATAGTACTTTTTTTTTCTTGACAAAAAAAGTAAACATGAATATTCAAACATTTAAATAACAACATCTAAGCATTTTCTGTCCTTAGACCATATGAATATTTGGTCTTCTTGGTATTTCTATAATGTTGTACCCATTGCTTTTGCTTCAGTAAATATTTTTGAACTTCCCTTCATAATATGCCTATAAAGTAGAGAGGTATTCTTTTAAAATATTTTCTTCATGTCACAAATGGGCAGCTGAGACCACAGGGTATTCACTGAAATATAAAATTGTGCCTTGACCTGAGAGTCATGTTTTAGATTCACGGTAAGAAAATGGACAAATTGTGTTATAAAGAAAGCTATTTTATTTTGAAGTTTGATATTTATAGTCCCTAATTCAACCTTATATCTCCTCTTTTTTGTAGATAAAGTTTACACTGGTTGTACTTTATTTCCCAGCAATGGATTGGTGGAGCAGACCCACCCTTGGTTAAGCATTAGATGCAAAGGTAATAATGAAAACCTTCCTATTGCTAAAAACAAAATAAACAAACAAATAACTCTGTTCTTAGTGGAGGGGAATAACACAGCCCCTAATCTGGATACTTTGTTTTGTTCGTATGGTGCAAAACATTCTGAATAAAAGCATGTTATCAAGGAGGTGATGAGCTTCTAAAGTAGTGACTAGATATCCTCTTGGCCTGAGAGAAGAGTAAAAACTAAGTTAGACTAGACTAGAATACAAGTAGAACAGAACAGGAGTTAGTTCACTCTTCCACTTTAGCGACCTCACGTTAATAACAAAACTTACAGCAGCTGTAGATAGGTCAAAATAGCCTCAAAGCTACTTACATATAAGTAAGCCCAAATCTGGAACTCAAAATACTCTGGAAGTGAAGAACACTATAGGTGAACTATCACTTTCCTCAATTTTCTCTCATTTTGGAAAGTATAGCACTTAGAGAAAAAAAAAACACATAAATAGAAGTGGCTCCTTTCTGCTTTCATGTTGGGCAAAAAAGAGAGGGGCTTGTGTTTCGTAAAAAACGTAACAGGAATTCTGCTAGAAAAGTTAGTTCTTATTTTAACTGAAAGTATATGTCCTGAAGTAATTAGCTAATTTTTGAAAGGAAACAATGCTTAAACTGTTTTGACACATTTTCATTGTATATCTTTCAATGGAATACTGAAATGTACACATAGTAAGGGTAGCCACCGTGGAATGCAAGCATAAGGGTAATATTATGGAATATTGCTGACAGAAATAAAGAAGGGTATATCTCATTAAAGTTTCCAAAAGTCCGTAAGTTATATCAACTAATATGTTTGAGAATAGAGATTCAGTTAGTCAGTATCACCCTGGTATTGAAACACCCAGAAAAATACTGCATTCAGTGTTTTATGTGTGGTTTCAGCAGAGCCATATGGAGATAGATGATCACCTCCCTGCTCTGTTATACTACCATTTTGCTTTGCAAGCTGGTGTTTAATTTGCTGCCCACACACCACTCATTTGGGTGTCAGCACCAAATGTGTTTATGCCAACTGTGTTTGAGTTTATTATTCCTTAGAGGTATTTGCTTACATTTTCTATAGTGAGATCTCAAGACTGAACAAATTCACGTTCCAAAGATAACACAATGAAAACAGCAAATCTCAAAAGAACAAAGGAAAAATGGTTGAAACATATCTTCATTACAAAAATCTATCCTTTTATATATTATATAAATACAGGCACAGAAAATTTTCCTTTGATGCATTCATGATAAATTTAATTTTGTAGGTCCCTATGTTTCTTTCAAATTATCTGAGACAGTAGCTATGTATAGGTTTATTGTTTTTCAAAAGATTTCTAGCTCTGTTTTCATGGAATCCAATGAATATTAATTGTAATATATTTTTGTCATACTGCTGCTAAAACACAGATCATGGTCTACCAATCTTCATCAAGATTTATGGTTATTTGGCATAATATTCTCTAATTGGGGATTATGAAGATAGCTGTCCTCAGAATTGCCAATACATTATGCCAATACATACTCAAACCATACTGTTCATGCTTCGACATTGACCAGCAATTCAGGTAATGCCATTAACAATAAACTGTCATCTGTTTCAGTAATCTGTTCAAGAGCATCCGACGTTTTATGTAAATATAAGTTACATTCTGTTGTGTTTCCTATTTTAATAGTAAAAATAACTATTTTCACATGTTACAACATATATCACAAGGGAAAAATGGAAGGAAAAAAAATCTACTATGTTATAATCAGCAAAAGTTAGTTTTCATTTTTTATTACTTTAAAAATTATCTAAAGAGTTATACTTTAGTGAACTATGTTAACTTAAACATGACAAGACTAATAAAATTAATTTAATAAAATTACATCATGGGGTGATTAAAAAAAACAGTGGCAGTTTATTATTCATAGGCCCTCAGTCTGAACACAATAATTTAATTTATCAGTTGATTACATATGAAGAGAAAAGCTGCATTAAGGACCATGAGGAATTCTGGACCAGATCTCAGTTGCTATATAATAACATTGTTACAATAACACTAATGGAGCTACAGTGACACAGACTGTGTAAAGATGTGGTTTGTTGCACATGTGACTAAAACCTTGTCCATGATAGTACATGGGGGTAAAATTTAGTTTGAATATTTCCTTCATGATACTAAAGTCACAGGAAGATGAGAGAAAGGAGGAGGTAAAAGAAAAAACTAAAAGAAAATTACAGAAAGAATAGGGAAGAAGGGGGAAAATAGAAAAAGAAAAGAAAATTGAAATAAATAAAATTTAGTATGTTGGGTCAGCTTTTATCTGGTTTAGGGTTGGACATTTCCAGAAGTAGAGGTATTTCCATCCATGTTTTTTCAGAGATAGCGCAGGATAACCCTTGATTTTGAAGCTTGTAACTGAGATGAAGTTTTAGTATAATTTCCCCTGCAGGGTGCAAAAAAAAGCTTATGCACATTTTGAGCTGACATTGTGTGGTCAGTTAGCCTTGGCTAACAGCCAAACTCCTACCCAGCTGCTCACTCACTCCTCCAGCCTCCCAAGGAAGACAGGAGTGGTGGAGAAAAACAAGAACAAAAGGAACGAAAAATCTCAACAGTTGAGACAAAGATGAGGAGATCAATTATCAATCACCATTGCAGGAAAAGCAGACTCAACTTTGGGAAAATTGACTATTTTTATTGTCAATTAAAATAAA